>NC_134484.1:27234510-27310002 GCF_040206685.1 Ascaphus truei | reverse complement strand
TGGGGTTGGGGGCGTGACTAGGGGCGGAACTAGGTGGCGAGTAGATTTTTTGGTTGGGCGAGTAGATTTTTGGGTGATTTGTCGAACACTGTATATATATATATATATATATATATATATATATATATATATATATATATACTGAGTTAAGTTATGGTGAGTAAAAAAAGTGACAAAAACCCTCCACAGGAAAGCAAATATGCAAATATAACTGTATGCTCATCTGCATGTCTTAGGCAGGTCTGAAAGGCGGGGTTGCAGACCTGCCTAAGACATGCAGATGAGCATACAGTTATATTTGCATATATATATATATATATATATATATATATATATATTTTTTTTTTTCAACCTAGGATTCCAATACTATATCATACACCACAAATTCACAAGGCCTATAAGGACCCCCCTAGTCATCCCATTGTGTCTGGAATTAATTCCATGACCTCCAATTAATCACAGTATGTTGACACTTTTTTGGCTCCCCTCACTTGTGTACTCCCTTCCTATTTGAGGGATAGCATGGATGTTTTAAATTCTTTACAGTCTTTAGTTTGGGAAGAACACTTCATTTGGGTGACATTCGATGTATCTGCTTTGTACACATGTACAAGACATGCACAGCGGTGCATCGGTGCAGTGGTGGCACACTATTTATTTCACCAAGACACGTTATCCCTTATTCAACAAAATGTTATTTTTGATAGCATTCAATTCATACTCAATCACAATTATTTTATGTTTGAGGACAGGTATTATATTCAGACCAATGGTACGGCCATGGGTACGCATTTTGCGCCAAATTATGCAGGATTATTCATGGGCCTGTGGGAATGTGAATTTATTTGGAACAACCATCCTTTTAAAAAATATATTCAATATAATAGAAGATTTATTGATGATATCCTGATCGTGTGGTCAGGATCCACAAAGGAACTGGAATCATTCACAATTTACCTGAATATGAATAAATATAATATTGTGCTTAGTGGAGAAAATAGCCCAACGGAAATTAATTTTCTAGATTTGATTCTGAAAATTAGGGACAATTGCATTATCACAAGCCCCTTTTTTAAATAAGTGAATGTTAATTCATATTTGGATTATCAAAGCAACAACTCGAGACAGTGGCTGAATCAAACACCATCTGGACAGTTTCTGCGGATATGTTCTGAATTAAGCAAGTATGATAATCAGTCCAAAATGTTGTCACAAATATTTATCAATAAAAAGGATATGACAATAAGTTGGTGGAAAAATCCATAATGAAAAGTAGAACAATTAAGAGAGACACACTTTTGGTGCCAAAAATTAAAAGTTATCTACGAACAGTAATGATTCACCAATGTTTGTTGCTGATTTCTGCAAACAGGAATCTAAGATTAGACAAATTATGTACAAACATTGGGACATTTTAAAAATGGACCCTGTTTTAAGAGGAACTATTCCCAATAAACCGATGGTTGTTTATAGAAAGGTGACAAATCTTAAGAGCCTTTTAACACGTAGTGCCCTTAATAAACCCACTCCCACGGCAGGTGTTGGAAAAGAATTTGAGCAAACCAATTGGCAACTACACCTGTGGGAAATGTGTAATCAGAAAATACATGGTAAAGGACAAGGTAGTGGTAGATCATGTGACAGGTCAAGAACACAGGGTGTCACTTTTTATAATTTGTTTGACCAATTATGTTATTTATGTGATTGACTGTCCCTGTTAGAAACATTATATTGGGAAAACAATTAGATCTTTGAAAGTGCAAATTGGGGAACATGTTAATGGGATAACAAATGCGAGACGTTTATTGGATGAGGGCAAGAAAATTCATAGTTTGGCCCAAAATTTTTGGGATCACCATGGAGGGAGACATGGAGATTTTAGATTTAGAGTGTTGGAAGTAATCCCTCGAGATCTAAGAAGGAGGTATAGGGATCTCAAGCTGCTGCAGCATGAGCAGTATTGGATCTTTACTATGAATAGCAAAACATCCCTTGGGTTAAATGAAATCATTGAACTAAACCCCTTATTGAAATGATGATCTAAGTGGGGGTCAGTATAATTCTACCCTGATTATCAGTTTTTATGTTCCATGTCCATAGTCCCCTGAGGTTATGTTCTGTTAAGACATAGGAGATGTAGGTTATTATTGGGATCCCTATTTTTTTTATATGGGGTACCATTATAATCATTGATCATGTTGTGTTATCAATTTATGTTCATTCAGTATAAACAGCAGGGTGCCTACCCTGATTGCGCTAAACTGGGTGAACACAAAGAACAATCTTCTGCACATAGATCAATCAGCAATAAGGCATATATAAGCTGAGTTCACATGGTGAGTGGAACAGGTGAACCCTGAGGATAATCCCCAGTGTGGGTGGAGGCAGGAGTATATAAATAAACACTACTTACACGGCCATGTGTAAGTACAGGCACATAAAGAGTCCTTGCCCAGTCTGCTTCCCACTTCAGTCTGGAAGGCTTCTGAGTGGTGTTTCAATAGTCCAATGGCTAGATGACGTCACCGCTTAAGGTCTCCGCTCTTGGGTTTGTCAATGGAGGCAGATGCTCGTCCCATAGAGGAATGTAGACAAAAGGTAACCAGGGGAATAACATATCTCTCTGTCAGCCTTATACAATCACCTACTCTTCAATAGAGGGTCAATAGAGGGTTACCAATATATGCACATTCTTTGAATTTCCGCCTTTAAAGTTTTTTACCAATTGAAAAAAGTTTTTTTAACTTGATTGTATATATTCATTGGTGAGTAACAATGAATATATACATTTTAATTAATGTGGTATTAATGATATGTATTAGATTTATTAGCATTATTGCATTCTTAATTTAAGTGTGTTAATGTAATTTATGGTATAGGGATTGTGTATGTATGTCTATATATGTTTATTGTAGTTTGTTTTGAATGGCACCTTAAGCACCTGAGCACTTTAATTACCTAGTAACCAATAGTGTGGGACTGTTGGGTATATCTTTCAGTCCTTTCCAACCAGTGATTACACCCCTGACGAAAAGTATTAAACAAGAAATGCGTAGAGGTGACACTGGTTATTTTGGTACCACGTGGGACGCTGTGATGTCAGACGCCAGCGTTGTTTCCCTGCTTTGCCTGTTTGTGTTTAGAGGTTGTTTACATCTCGGCAGCCACCATACCTTTACTTTGCACAGCAGTTCCTTCTGTGGTTTCGGCGTATAGGGACATTTATGATCCAGAGGGACTGCTTGTTTTTTCATCTGACGGGTTTGGCGGGCAGGGATATCGTGGACAGAGTGGTGCCACCTTATTATTTGTAATGTAAGTTAATGTATTGTTCGTAATTTAAATAAAGTGGAATTTTTAAAAAAAATTACACTCCCCTTTTTTGTGCTCTATTTTATGTATGTATGTGTTCTAGTTGGCCCTGTTTTTGATCGTGAGAGAAAGATTGGAGCAGCAGGAGTATTGGAATACTGGACGGTCTGGGATCTGCGCACACCCTATTTCTTTTCGCTATATATTCCACTTGCAGTGCACTTGATACAATAATTCACTAATTATCAGTTTCTTATATTATTTGTGTGTGTGACTCCTCCACGATGACCCAGAGATGGATCAACACATCTGGAGAGACGTGACTCAGAGGGTCACTCACACAGGCTCTCCATATTTGTTCCACAAATATTTCAGGAGACCAGTCATCTCTGGGCGTGCTCCACTCTTGCCCCTACACACCACTGCATGACAAAGCACACAGGGGACCACCTTAGAGAAGATTACCGATCATTGGCTGGCAACTGGTAGTATGCTCACCATGCTGGCGGTTCAAGACAGGCCACTGCACCCTGTGATGCCTGCTGGCTAGGACAGGAATCTGGAATGTCAGGAGGGCATGCCTGGGGACTCACACCATGATGTCAATGAGATGCAGATTTGCATTCCTCTGAATCACCTTCTCCAGTAGAATCCTCGCTAAGCTCATCGGAGGAGCCACCATCACCACCACCAATGTCACCCTCAGATTTTGCAAGATCCATTGAGGCTCTTCCTGGACCAGACGGGCTTACAGCTGTCACAACCTCCTGACTGTTTGATGGGCTCCCTGCTACCCTACCCACTATGCGTGCCTGTGGTTCCACCTCCTGAACTCCACATCCCCACGTGGTGAAGCTTCTAGTGTCCAAGGAAGATCAGCAGAAGCAGCCGTAGCAGTGGTGGCCATAGCCGACTAAAGTGGTGCAGCTGAAACTGGATCCTGGGGCACAGATTCAAAACCTGTCATGAGCATTGACGAGCATCAAACAAACTGTCAAATGAAGACCAGAGACAGGTGCAAAACAACTAAGGCGTTTTGCACATTGCTTCACTTTGTCAGTCTTTGACAAAGCGCAGTAGTGCACAAAATGCATTAGTTATTTTGCACCTGCCTCACATTTGTCAGATGCTCCATTAAATATTTTTTCCAGTACAGTGATCCAGTCCTGATTTTTGTTAGAGCTGTGCTCCGTTCATTCCATCTTGTTAGCTAGGGACTTGTAGAAATAAACATGGCCCGCGGAATGGATTTACGTTAAAGATGATCCCGGATTAGTTAAAATCCGAGAAACCGAGCTGCATGGAGGGATGTTCTTTTAAGAAAGCCATTTCAATTTGTAAGATTTTTGTGTTTTTTGTCTGCTAAGTGAGACTGCCCTTTGGGATAATCGTTGCCATAATGAACTCTAATGTGATGTGAATGGTATTATTATATATGGCAGGGACTTTTTTTAGAGCATTCCTCAGTGTTATAGAAAGGTGTAGAATGGGGTTTATGACCTACTTTTGAAAACATACAGTAAAAGAATCATACAATAATTGAAACACAAAAGTGCACTATATAAATTTGCAATTCAATGCTTGTAATTGTTTAGAGCAGCTGTTATCCATCTACAGTGGTGTGAAAAAGAAAGTACACCTTCTTTGAATTCTATGGTTTTATACAGTATATCAGGACATAATAACAATCATCTGTTCCTTAGCAGGTCTTAAAATTAGGTAAATACAACCTCAGATGAACAACAACACATGACATATTACACCGTGTCATGATTTATTTAACAAAATACATCTTTCTTTTTCACACAACTGTATGCTTTTGGCTCGCTGCGCTAATGGTAGCTTTGGTGTCTAAAGACAGTACAGATACCGGTTGAGGTCTAATGAGGCAGAGGTTTAGAGCAGACTTTAAGAAAATTCCTGTCTCTTGTCTTTAATCACAATGACAGTACAGTATGTAGGAAAACACAAGAACAGGAAACCTAGTTTTTAGCACTCAGTAACTGGCTGGTGATTTCTGAAGTAATTAAATAAATGTAATGTCCAAAATGAATGTAAAATAAATGGTATTAAAATCAAACAACACTAGTATAGTGACTATGATCGTAGGATGGGCACTGTAAGAGTGCTCACAATCAAACGTAGGTATATATTGATGACGAAGGTTAGTCGGCAAATATGGTCCAATAAGGTAGGAAAAACCCTTATTCGAGTAAAATACAAGACCCTTTTACCCTGTGTTAGATAGGCTAGTGATACTACGGTCTCCTAGCTCCATATAGTGGTGGTTATAACTGGATAAGTGTATAATCAAGTACTGATGTACATGGAGATATTGTAACTCTGCTGATATCAATGTATGTATCAGTGCAGATGCTACTCAATGGACATCAAAGGTATGGGCAAAGGAGTGAAAGGTATATAGCACTAGGAGCCAGGGGAGATTACCTTGAGAGCTGGAGTCTGGAGGCTAAAGGAGGGATCTTCAGTCAGCCACAGAGGGACCTTCACAAGGCATTTGGGGGGCCTTGGAGGAGCTGCTGACCGTCCATGGAGGGGCCTTCATACATTCAGTGGGGTGCTTTGGAGGGTCTGCTGATGGCTCATGGAGGGGGGATCCTTCAGACAGCCAGCGGGGGGCATTGGAGGGGTAGGTAGGTTTGTGCCAGGAACACACAGTTGCTTATATCAGCCAGGCTCTGCCCACGAGTAAGGCCCTGATTGGCTCTCCCAAGCAGGCTACACTTCAGAAAGCATGTAAGCATTTGTTTTCTGACACGTGGACTGGCAGGGGACCTGGTGTAAGGAATCCGCTCCGCGGTTTACTGGTTGCCTCACCTTGCAGACTTGTGCAGTCCTGGAACATTTCTCCTGTTATTTACTGCAGCCTGGATTCTCTCACCAAAGCAATACTGTCACACACTCCCTCTGATATTTACTGCAGCCTGGATTCACTCACCAAAGCTATACTGCCACACACTCCCTCTGGTATCTACTATAGCTGTGCAGCCTATCACTGCAACCTAGATTTGCATTTACTCATTGGAGCAGTACCTTCACACCCCCCGTCGGGGATTGGTCCGCTGGCCTTTAAGTACTATGTTCCCACAATGCTCCCTGCCGAGCATAGTCCTTACCGGATGTCACTACCTGTTCTGCCACAAGCTCCCGCGTGTTCTCCTATGCTGAAGCGGAGGTTCCGCCCTGCGTTCTTCAGCTTCCTTCAAGCTCCCGCTTGTTCTCCTGTGCTGAAGCGGAGATTCCGCCCTGCGTACTTCAGCTTCCTTCAAGCTCCCGCATGTTCTCCTGTGCTGAAGCGGAGGTTCCATCCTGCGTCCTTCAGCTTCCTGTTCTCCTGTGCTGAAGCAGAGGTTTTGTCCCTGCGTCCTTCAGCCTCCTGGATTCCTGCACTGAAGCGGAGGTTTCGTCCCTGCGTCCTTCAGCCTCCTGGATTCCTGCACTGAAGCGAAGGTTTCCCTGTGTATCTACAGCTTCCTGGTTCCTGGGGCCTACTCTTTCCCTAATCTAGAGAGGCCGTGTCCTGGTCCCTGCGCTGCAACAGAGGATTCCCTAGCCGCTCAGGACTCTTGCGCTGTAGCACTGGTTTACCCGTGCAGCTAGGCGGTGTGTAATCTGGTCTGTCTTCCACCTCCTGAGACCAGTACCATGGGCCATGGTCGCCGCACGCGCAGAGGCTACCCCCGCGCTCCTAAGCTGAAGCGGGGCTTTCCTGACTCCCTGTTGCCGAACTCCTGCTTGGACAATGTTTATTCTGACGTCTCCTGTCCTGACCCTGGCTTGTACAACGACGATGCTGTCTTCTCCTATCCTAATCCTGCTACGTATGACTACGAACTGCGCAATCCGGATCAGCCTGCGCGGTCTAAGGTTGGTGCTTTTACAACCCCACCTCAGCCTCGCGGTCCGACCCAGGTTTGTGGCGAGCACAACCGTGACACCTGGTACCCCTGACCCACCAGGCCTAGGACAGCAGTCCCTGGTGTCCTCCCCCTGCCGGCGTCTCTTGACAGCACCGAGCAGGTTAAATCTCAGTCTGGAAACATGCTGACTTGATTAGCCTGCTCACCTGGCAAGTTAGAGTGTCTTAAAAGTCTTTAGCTCTCAGTGCTCTAGCTTGCTGTCTGACCAGAGAAATCAATGCTGAAACTCTGGAGTTAGAGAAAAATGCACCAAAGGTCTGTTTACAATGGACGTTCTGTATTACTCTTGTGTATCCTGGACTTGAACTACCCTTGCTAGGAAAAACGCAAAGCCCTTATCAAGGACTTATGTTTTTAACTGTTTATATGCTGATGATAAGCTGTTTTGTTCCACCTTTTTTGAAAATAAAAACCTATATTCAGACAAACCTACATGTAGTTGCATTGTCCCTGCAAGCTCCCTATAGATTGATACAATTGTAGCACTGTTTCCCCCACCCTGTGGGAGATGACACTGCATACACTACAGGGCAATGTCCCTATCTACAGGGGCTGTCCCTGTAGCAACCACAATCTAAGTGGGAGTCTGGGCCTAGCTGGGGCCTGTAGCGGGTCTCTGGCCTAGTGCAGTGGCCACTAACAATCAGCACTCACACCCTCACCTCTCTGTGTCCCAGCTCCGACTGACACGCGAGGTCTGAGCGTGCCAAAAGTATCTATCATGTTGCAGGGAATCCTCGCAGCCCTATTGGCTGTTGCCATGTGGTATTGCAGCCCCAGGGGCTGCTGGGGGTTGTAGTTCCCCTGCTGGACATGCATCTAATGGCCGCCGCTCTAAGTTACTGCGCATGCGTGTACCTATAATGGCCGCCGCAACTACCAGCACCTCTTTACACATGCTCAACTCTCTATCGCACATGCGTACACATACTCAACATGACAGCACCCTTCAAAGGAAGCCGCCGCAGACCTCCAGCGACCCGGTCGCCTCTCCGCAAACACCCGCATGCTCCTGCACCTTCCCCCACCTGCCGGATGCACCCACGCACCTCTGCAGCCACAACGGGAGGTAGGGAACCACGGGGGAACTGCCTACACTATATATAGTGTTTCTATATATAATATGTAGCCCTTGTAACCCCTGGTGACAAAACCTACGCGTGCTGCTTTTACCTATGTGGCTAACAGGAGGCCTGAGCCTCCGCCACTGGGAGCCTGGGATAAACTTATGCACGGTGCAGCACCTCCACCGATAAGGGATCCCAGCGGGGTGGGAGTATTCCCTCACCGGAACCAACATACACAGTTGTAGCCCTCTTTCCTACGCTCTAGAGTGACTACGGGTACTGCACACACCTGTTGGCTCAAGGAGATCTTGGCCTCCGCTAACTGGGAGCCTGGGTAAGAGTTATCTTATTGGCAGCGCCTCCACTTACCCAGGATCCCCATTGCGTAAGATTCCCCTGGGTAAGAACAATAGCAATACACATCAGGTTATAACGGTTTACTGTAAGTACGGATAGAACCTTATCTTATAGGTATAGCAATAACACATATAACACACATCAACTAACTTATACTATAACACTAGTGGCACGGCCACTCTCATAAGGAGAAATGTCACTGTCCCGTCACCGCGTGCCCCCACACCGTGTCCATGTAACTGTAATATGTTTATAGGCTCAGTCCTTTGGCCACTCCACTTAGTGTCCCCAAAGAGTGTTCCCTAAGGCGGGATCAGCGCCTGTTGACCGGTGTTGGTGCACTTTAGTAAATACCTTCCGGTCACTGTGGTGACCGGTAACAACTTCAAAAAGGATCTGCCGATCCAGTGTAGTCTCTCACGATGCACAGCAGCCTGATCCCAGACGACTAGCACCAACCTCAGCTCCGCACACTTTGTCCCTATCTGCTATACAGTAAAGGCTGATGTAGCTATCACTACAGGGCGTCCCTGCAGCACCACAATCTACGGTGACTCAGGGAATATCCTGGGGCCTACGGGGAAGATCTAACCTATGCAGGTGGGTCACGGACCCCCTGCACCCACACTACCTCTTCCCTTGCTCCTCCGGTGCCCTCTGGCTAGCGTGGTCTCTCCCACACGCTTCCCTTTCCTGCCTCCCGCGAATCCGGCCCTCCTATTCGCTCCCTGGCATCAGGTGACTGCGCTAAGGCTCCTGGGAGTTGTAGTCACTGGCTGAGCCTCTTACTTATTGGCCAGCCTTTCGCGCGCTTGCCCTGCGCATGCGCGACCTCTCGCCGCTCTAACAGTGCCCCTAACTATTGCGCAACAACATGGTGGCACCCTATGTTGTCGGGCCGTCGCGGAACCTCTCAAACACTCTCTTTGAAGACACGCTGCAGCGAAGGAAAGCAAACTAGACATCCCTACACAGTAAATACACACTTTTGTATAAGAACAGTATTTACTATCATATAATGCATGCACCATATCATAAGAAAAAAGGAGACTTTTGGTATACATCCTTTGATCAAATAATGCCAAGCCTGCTAACCACGTCAAGGTAAGTCTCTTTAGCAGGTCCCTACGCTAAATGCATACTAGTGTTATGTGAAATAAGCCCAGAAGGGGTTAAAATATCAAAGCATATGCTTGTATAACCTAGTGCAATTAAAAACTGGTATATACCAGTACAGATACTCACATGTAAGTGAAGTGGTGCTATTGTGTAATTGAATATATTTAGCCAATCACCTGCAACTGCTTATTGAGCAGTTTGTGGCAGGCCAGCCCCTCCTCTTCTAGGTATATAATCTCCTAGCAAGGTCCCCTTATTCCACTTCACTTACATGTGAGCATCTGTACTGGTATATACCAGTTTTTAATTGCACTAGGTTATACAAGCATATGCTTTGATATTTTAACCCCTTCTGGGCTTATTTCACATAACACTAGTATGCATTTAGCGTAGGGACCTGCTAAAGAGACTTACCTTGACGTGGTTAGCAGGCTTGGCATTATTTGATCAAAGGATGTATACCAAAAGTCTCCTTTTTTCTTATAGGTATTTACACCATACATATATATATATATATTCCCCATTGATTGCTATCCCTATGGGAGAAGCGCAGGGTTTCACTTTCTGTTTTGCACATTTGTATGGCCATTTCCTTCACTAGCTGCATGCTCTTTACATGGAGAAGCGCAGTGATTATATTTGTTTTGCACCATATCATAACACAGCCCCAGCATATGACCCAACAATACACAGTCCATATGAATGTCCCCAAACACTGAATGTCTAATGGCACTTAACCACTGAGTGTCTCTCTTTCAATATGTGTGTGAGGAGATAGTGTGCTTCCCTGTGTTGGGGCCCGGTGGTGCACTTAAGAATACCTCCTTGGTCTTTATCCAGACCAGGATAAACAGCAGCGATGGGTAGACCCGCGACGTGGTTCTGCGGCATGGTCTGATGTTCCTTCCTTGGGTAGATCCTCAGGCTGACTTCTCTTAAGTGGCCTCCAGCCGGATGGCACCTTACAAGCAGTCTCTGATATGGAGTCCTGATCTGCTCTCAGTTAGCAAGCTGCACTTTCCTTCAGGCAGTGTCCTGCAGCAGCTCTCACTCTAATGCTATGGTGAGAAGGGTCCCTACCTTAAAGACTTCCCTGCAGCAATTACAATAACTTCCTCTACTGTGTCTCAGGGGACTAACTGGGCCCTTGGGGGTAACTTATGGCCTAGTCCCTGGAGCACAGCTCTGTGAACCCTACCTGCACCTTCAAGGACCCGGTCTTGACTGCCAGCTTCCTCTCCCAGCACGCAATACTCTTTCCTCCCTTCTAGGAGCAACCAAGCCATCCCATTCGTTGTGGTGAGTCACGTGGCAGCATCTCCCTATGCAGCATGGGAGTTGCAGTTCTGTCTGCAGCCTTTTCCTATTGCAGCTTTGTGCGCTAACTCTACTGCACATGCGCAACTGTCATGGCCGCTGCGAGTCTCACTGCGCATGTGCGGACCTACGTGGCTACACGCTCGCACAAACCAACATGGCGGCACTCTGCAGAGACAGCTGCCCGCGCCCCCGGTGACGCGCTCACCCCAGCAGAAGCCCCACACCTCCCGCAGCATCCCACACATCAGCAGAGGTAAGGGGAGTAAATAAATACACCGGGGGACTGGAGGGGACCTGGCTACATCCTCCCCCTGGTGCAAAATCCAATGTCCCGCTTGGGAACAACATATATACACACATCGTTATATAATAAAAATGCAGTTTCTGTATATAACTTAACGATCAACTCTAAACAAGATTATACATTTCTACAAACATATTTATCACTGAGGTTAGCTTAACTCTAGCTGTTTGCTGAGACTCATAGTGAGGCCTGGACTCTCATGTAGAGGGTGAACCAGTTTGGTCAAAGTCTCTGTTTAACTGAACATTGTCTCTGTCTGGCACAAAACTCGGACTATTGGGATTGAGTTGATGTCTTGGTGAATCGGCTGTTGATGGTACTTGAGGCGCAGGCCCTTTACCCGTTGCTCCTTCGGGAGGTGCCCACCAATCTCTGTTGGAAGTTCCTTCTTGAGTCGTCTCAGTTAGACTCTTCAGGCCCACTATTGGTTATTACAGTTTTGGGTTCTGGATCACTTTCTCCCAGTTGTGGGATAGGCAACAAGTGGTTTCTGTGCCAGACCTTTGCCCTACCATTCACATCGCGTATGCGATAGACAGTGAGGCCCGGCATTTGGGACTCTACTTGGAAAGGTCCCTCTCTCCAGCGATCAGCCAGCTTGTGCTTGCCGGGAATCCCCAAGTTGCGTAGGAGAACTGCGTCTCCAGGTCGGAGCTCCCGATAGCGTACTCTGTGGTCGTACCTCCTTTTGTTATAGGCATTTAATTTAGCTGTGGCCCTTTCTGCTAGCTGATAGGCATGTGGTAGACTATCTTGGAGTCGTTTCACATATCGGTAATGAGCCATATTGGGTACCCCATCGGTAGATACCCTCAGGCGGATGTCTACGGCAATCTGGCTTCTCTCCCAAACATCATGATGTACGGCGTGTACCCTGCGGACTTGTGCCAAGTGCAATTTTATGCATGCACCAAGGCTTCGACATGCTTGCTCCATTCTCCCTTAGGGGAATCTTTTAGAGTGCCTAGCATATCTAGCAATGTCCGATTAAATCTTTCAGGGAGTGCATCTCCCTCAGCATGATAGGAAGTGGTTCTAGACTTCTGAATGTTTAACAGCGCGAGCAACTCTTTGACAAACTTGCTCTCGAAGTCCCTTCCCTGATCGGAGTGCATCCGATTTGGCAGCCTGTAATGCACAAAATACTTTTCCCACAGCACTATGGCCACATCTTTGGTGGGAAATGCTTGTGCATAGCGGGTATAGTGATCTGTCACTACTAGCACATTGCCTATGCCTCGAGTCTGGCTCTACACAAGAAGTCCATGCAGACTAAGTCCATTGGGCCAGAGCTTTAGAGATGGCCCATTGGGGCGGCACGGGTGGGCAGTGTTTTTCTTTGAATACACCGTAGGCACTTCTTGCAATGTTGTTCTACGGACTCCTGCATTTTTGGCCAGAAGAATAGATCTCTTACTGATCCAAGGGTCTTGTCCACCCCCTGGTGTCCGTGATCAACATGTAAGGATCGTAAGACAAAGCGTTGTAGATGCCGGGGCAGAAACAATTGTCGTCGATCAGGGTGACTGTGGTAGGGAACGACCCGATAAAGGAGACCGCGATCGATTTCAAATTTGTCCCATTCTCTCATGAGGATTGCGACAGTGTCCTTGGGTTCCTGTTTCACCCTAGAGGGGTTATTTTGATATAGGGACAGCGTTATCCACGGGATCACTTATCTGGGCTAGTACCATTTCTTACCAAGTGAAGATGACAGTTTGAGTAAGACCCATGCCATCGGGGTGGCAGTATGCGTCAGGAATGGCCTGGGGTTGACACCCTAAAGAATTAGCCACTCGCAACTCGGAGAACGCCACCTTATCTTCTACTATCGCTGTGGTAGAGCACATCACCTTCATTTCTGGTCCAGGAATCTCTTTCTAGGGCCCATCATCAGACATAGAACTCAGCCCAGGTCTTCGAGATAGTGCATCCGTTCCTATATACAGAGGCCTGGATTTGTATTTTAATGTGACCTGGTAGTTGGATTTGGCAGTTGTTAGGATCTAGGTAAATGGGTTGTTGTCTGTTCTCACTTCGAAGGAGACCCCATACAAATAGTCATGGAGCTTTTCCTCTACTGCCCATTTGAGGGCGAGAAAATCCAATTTGTGAACCGGATAGTTCTTCTCACTAGGAGTTAAGCTTCGGCTCACATATGCCACTGAACGCAGACCAGCAGGCTACATCTGATGTAGCACTGCTCCCAGCCCATTGAACCTAGCATCCACGTGCAAGACATAGGGTTTCTCGGGGTCAGCATAGGCCAGAACAGGAGCTTCCGTCAAGCTTTTCTTTAGCCCAATGAAAGCCTTTTCACAGTCGGATATCCATTTATCACCAAAGGGTGTTCTTGGAGACGTTGTTTTCTGCCGAGGTTCCTCTGAGTAATTATTGAGTAGATTATTGAGAGCCTTAGCTTTGCTAGAGTATCCTTCGACTCAGTCCCTATGCCTGCTGTTTCCATCTCATTTATGACATTCCTCACGTCGTCAACATCCCTGGGGGCAATACGCCTGGATCGCTCCCGGAATGGAGTGGTATCGTTCAGACGGATCGTTTGTTGGGCGTTACAGCTACAGCCTACGTCCATCTCGCTAGTAGAGAACACTTCTCTGCGTTCTTCCAGCTGCGCACATAGCCACTTCTTCCAGTCTTCAGACAGGGTCGAGTCCCCAAAATCAAACTGTAACCCCTCGAGCTCTTCTTGTGTGGTAACAGCCTTGACATGCACTTCTGTTTCCACGGTTGTAACCGGATATATCCTGCCCAGTCTCTGTCCGAATTCAAACGGCACCGGATGTGGGGAGATATTTTGAATGGACACCGTGATTTTTTCAGGAATAGTCGAGGTCCATTCCCTCATTTCCAGTACCATCTTGTATCCTCTCTTGAGATTCAGGAGTGGTTTCTAAAGAGAAATAGGTGTCTGCTGTGTCCCGGTTCCAGTACCTGACAACAGCGGTCACGTGTCTCACTCCCCCTAGTGGAATCTCTATCAATCTTTTCTCGTGATTGAAGATCTCCCCATATTCTTCCTGAGAGGCGACTCTTAAACATTCATCCTTGAGGACAGGAGGAAGCTGCAGTGAAGACAGGGGTAATTCAACGGCTTCGTGGAGGTAGGCGCAGATCACCGACCTCACTACATCTGCATTAGTTCGCAATATGATGGGAGCACTCGGGTGTTCTTGAGGCTCAGGACAGACCAGGGCTTTCACTCTCATTGGGTGAGTCCGGTTGGTGTTCAATTGCAATATATTGATCCGCACGGCTACCACTCCATCGATGGGATATTCCTCATTGCTAAGGACCCACAACTTCATTTTTTCGGCCGACTGTAAGGGCAGATGGCTGAGGTGTTGATCGTAGAACGCCCGATAGATAATGATCATTTGAGACCCAGTGTCCAATAAAGCGGATAAATAGATTCCTTCCACGACGACTCTTATTATAGCAGTGGGTCCTACCCTGGTGTAGGCATCTTGTGGGAGAGTCTCTCCTGCCAGGACCTCCGACTCTCCTTCATCCTCCTCAGGTATTGCTGGTAAGGAAGAGAGTGATTTCTGTACTTGTACTGTGAAGGACTGGGCCTTCAGAGGTTTTCGGGGATTCGGACAGCTCCTTGCAACATGGCCCTTTATGCCACAGTTGAAGCAGCGGAAATCTGTGCATAAACCCGGACTGCCATGCGACCTGGGAGTGGACACAGGCACCTCAGGGGTGGTCATGTCCTTTCCGCTCTTGCTTCCCTTTGCTTTGGGTACGGGTGCTTTCTTGGTCTCGTCCTTGCGAGAGACTTTAGTCTTCTTGGGAGTGTGCAACCTAGTGAACGCCTCATGACTCTTCACCTCGTCCAGTAAGTCTTCTAACGTAGGGGGGTTCCCCTTCAGTAGCGAGCATCTAATCAATACTACAATATGATGTGTGAGTATGGCTTCCCACAGGAATTGAGTGTGCCGATACTCCTTCACTTCTGAGGCCTTAATGACTTGGCGTGAACGTAGATCCCACAAGATCAATTAGATCCGCTGTATAAACTCTGATAGGTCATCTCCCTCTTTCTGGCGGAGATTGTAGTATTTAGTCCATAACTCACGTCGTCCTCCTTTCCGTACACCCGGATAAGAGAATCCATCATCTGTTGCGCCGTAACCTCCTTATGCTGGTCCTTGTACATCTTTACGGTAGTGGACGCGGGAGGCCGTAGACAATCCATTATTCCAGATGCTAGATGACAAACAATCATTTAATAAATATAGTCACTGTATTGGATTCATATTTATATATGCTCTAGTCATTGAACTGTTTTCTGTAGTTATTCATTATTTATATATTTTTATTATTTTTCAGCATTTATCATCATTTTTATATACTGTAGGGTATCTTATTTATTAGTTTAATTTTCCCTACTTCAGTTAAGATTGATTATTTATGTTTATGATTCATTATACTTATGTATGTCTCATATTCTATATATTATAATATTTATTATTTGAGTAATTAGACAGGGGTCAAATATCAATACTTTCTTATACTTTCCGCATAGCCAAGCCAATATGGTTTTAAATAGTTAGTTATGTTGTCACAGATTACTAACAATTTTGTTGTTTGATATTTTGTATGTGGTTCATGTTTGTATGTCTCTTTGGGTACCGTTTCTCTATGATCTAGCTGATACTTTGTATTGTATTGTATGTCTTTATTTATATAGCGCCATTAGTGTACATAGCGCTTCACAGTAGTAATACATGTGGTAATCAAATAAATAACAGATAATATAAATAACAGATCATGGGAATAAGTGCTTTAGACATAAAAGTAACATTTCGGAAGAGGAGTCCCTGCCCCGAGGAGCTTACAGTCTAATTGGTAGGTAGGGAGAACGTACAGAGACAGTAGGAGGGAGTTCTGGTAAGTGCGTCTGCAGGGGGCCAAGCTTTATGTATCATGTGTTCAGAATGTTCACAGTGCTATTCGTATGCTTCTTTAAGCAAGTGTGTCTTAAGGTGGGTCTTAAAGGTGGATAGAGAGGGTGCTAGTCGGGTACTGAGGGGAAGGGCATTCCAGAGGTGTGGGGCAGTCAGTGAAAAAGGTTTAAGGCGGGAGAGGGCTTTAGATACAAAGGGGGTAGAAAGAAGACATCCTTGAGAAGAACGCAAGAGTCTGGATGGTGCATACAGAGAAATTAGGGATGAGATGTAAGGAGGGGCAGAAGAATGTAAAGCTTTAAAAGTGAGGAGAAGAATGGAGTGTGAGATGCGGGATTTGATCGGAAGCCAGGAGAGGGATTTCATGAGGGGAGATGCTGAGACAGATCTAGGAAAGAGTAGAGTGATTCTGGCAGCAGCATTTAGGATAGATTGTAGGGGAGACAGGTGAGAGGCAGGAAGGCCGGACAGCAGGAGGTTACAGTAATCAAGACGGGAGAGAATGAGGGCCTGAGTCAGGGTTTTAGCAGTCGAACAACAGAGGAAAGGGCGTATCTTAGTTATATTGCGGAGGAAAAAGCGACAAGTTTTAGAAATGTTTTGAATGTGAGGGGCGAATGTGAGAGAGGAGTCGAACGTGACCCCTAGGCAGCGTGCTTGGGCTACTGGGTGAATGATTGTAGTTCCAACAGTAATGTGGAAGGAAGTATGAGGAGCTCTGTTTTAGCCATGTTGAGTTTAAGGCGTCGGAGGGCCATCCAGGATGATATAGCAGAGAGACATTCAGAAACTTTGGTTTGTACAGCAGGTGTAAGGTCAGGTGTTGAAAAGTATATTTGTGTGTCGTCGGCATAGAGGTGATAATTAAACCCAAAAGATGTTATTAGGTCACCTAGAGAGAGTGTGTACAGAGAAAAGAGAAGAGGTCCCAGGACAGAGCCCTGGGGTACCCCCACAGAGAGATCAATAGAGGAGGAGGAGGTGTTAGCAGAAGAGACACTAAAAGTACGATGGGAGAGGTAGGATGAGATCCAGGATAGAGCTTTGTTCCGAATACCTAGAGTATGGAGAATGTGGAGGAGAAGAGGGTGGTCCACGGTGTCAAATGCTGCAGAGAGGTCGAGTAATATGAGCAGAGTGTAATGACCTCTGTCTTTGGCAGCATGGAGGTCGTCAGTTATTTTAGTGAGGGCTGTTTCGGTGGAGTGAGCAGTGCGGAAGCCAGATTGTAGAGGGTCTAGGAGAGTATAGGTGTTGAGAAAATGGAGCAAGCGAGAGAATACTAGACGTTCAAGTAGTTTAGAGGCAAAAGGCAGGAGGGAGACAGGTCGATAGTTAGAAAGACAGGTAGGGTCAAGCTTGCTGTTTTTGAGTAATGGTATGACTGTTGCATGTTTGAAGGAGGATGGAAAGGTTCCAGAGCAGAGGGAGGAGTTAAAAATATGTGTAAGCGTAGGGATTATAGTAGGAGCTAGAGGTTTTAGGAGATGGGAGGGAATGGGGTCAAGAGGGCAAGTGGTAGAGGGAGAAGAGGAGATCAACAGCGACACATCCTCCTCTGAGACAGTGGAAAAAGACTCAAGGAAGGCAAGAGGAGAGTTAGGAAGAGGTGTAGGATGGGGGGAAGAAACAGAGGGGATGTTCTGCCGTATGGATTCCACCTTTTCCTTAAAATAGTCAGCAAAGTCCTGAGCGGAGATGGAGGAAGGAGAGGCAGCTGAGGGTGGTTTGAGTAGAGTATCAAAGACAGAGAACAGTCGGCATGGGTTAGACTTGTGCATGTTGATTAGTGCAGAAAAGTAGGCTTGTTTAGCTTGCGAGAGGGCAGAGTTGAAACAGGATAGCATAAATTTGTAGTGAAGGAAGTCTGCGAGAGTGTGAGACTTCCTCCAGAGGCGTTCAGAGGAACGAGTGGAGGAACGCAGCATGCGCGTGTGGGAATTTAGCCAGGGTCTAGGGTTAGAAGGGCGAGGGCGGCAGAGAGAAAGCGGGGCATGTAGATCAAGAGACGAGGACAAGACAGAGTTGTACTTTCTGACCAGGTTGTCAGGGTCTGTAGCAGAGCTGAGAGAGGAGAGGGAGGAGCGTAAAGTGGACTCAAAGTCAGGTAAGTGAATAGAGCGCAGGTTTCTGCAGAACCGGGGGGTAGATGGAGGTGGAGAAGGGGAGAAGCGAGATAAAGAGAATGAGATGAGATGATGGTCAGAGAGAGGAAAAGGGGAAATGGAGAAATCAGAGAGAGAGAAGTTTTTAGTGAAAACCAGGTCTAAGTAGTGGCCATCCTTGTGGGTGCTTGCTGCAGTCCACTGTTGAAGGCCAAAAGAAGAGGTAAGAGAAAGAAAGCGGGAAGCCCAAGAGAGAGAGGGGTCATCGATGTGGCAATTGAAGTCCCCAAGGAGAAGAACAGGGGAGTCTGAGGAGAGGAAGAAAGAGAGCCAGGATTCAAAGTGAGAGAGAAAGGCAGAAGGGGGATGAGTAGAGGTAGGTGGGCGATAGATGACCGCCACATGAACAGGGAGAGGAGAGAAGATCTGGACAGTGTGAGCCTCAAAGGAGGGAAAAGCAAGAGAGGGGGGAATAGGAAGGGTTCGGTAACGGAAGACAGAGGAGAGCAGGAGCCCCACGCCTCCACCCCTGCCATCAGGGCGTGGAGTGTGGGAGAAGGAAAGGCCACCATAGGAGAGGGCAGCTTCCAGAGCAGAGTCAGACTGAGTGAGCCAGGTCTCAGTTATAGCAAAGAGAAGCAGGGAGTGAGAGAGAAAGAAGTCATGTACAGAGAGGAACTTGTTAGAAAGAGAGCGTGCGTTCCAAAGGGCACAGGAGAAAGGGAGAGGATGGAGGGTGGCAGGGGATGGGTATGAGGTTGGAGGGGTTGACACCAGAAGGAGTAGAAGTTGCATGTGGGAGGCGAGGACGAGAGCAAGTTGAAATAAGACAGGGACCAGGATTGGGAGAGATATCCCCAGAAGCAAGGAGGAGAAGCATGGATAGAAAGAGGATGTGTGAGGAGGATTTGTAGGCGTGTTTTTTAGTGCAGGGGATATAGCTGTGTGGTGTCAGAGGACGCAGGTAAGAAAGGAGTTCATGTGAACTGAGAAGTGGTGAAGATAGGAGAGATGGAGATATATGAATAGAGTTTGAGACATACTGAGGCTGGTAAAAAGAAGTGCATAATTTGAGAAGAAGTGAAGTCACAGCAAATATAAATGGTAAAGGCAGCATTACAGCAGTAATGATGCAGTCTGGTATAGATGATTTCCTCCTTTCCAGCGTAGTTCAAATGCAGGAATCAGGGCCAGATGGGGTGTCCACTTCTTCCTCACTTCTTTTGGACTTCCTTTTAAACTTCAGTTGTTCAATAGTCATGCCACTTATAATGGGCCACTTCCTTTTAAACTTCAGTTGTTCAATAGTCATGCCACTTATAATGGGCCACTTCCTTTTAAACTTCAGTTGTTCAATAGTCATGCCACTTATAATGGGCCACTTGGATATGGGCTGCAAGCAGACTAGCTGTTCTGACTGGGTTTATATAGGCCTAAACAGTCACCTGACAATGTTGTTCTGTCTGCTTAATTAGCACATCTGAGGCACATTCAAACAAATGGTTTTCTACACAGGGTGTTCCCTGCCTAGGTGTCATTGCTTAATTTGATTAGGGGTAGACATAAAACAGCATTCAAATATGGATTTTACCTAGCATTGGATCACTTGCATATACTATATAATACACACAGCAGAGGATTTAGAGATGGATTTTACCTAGCATTGGATCACTTGCATATACTATATAATACACACAGCAGAGGATTTAGAGATGGATTTTACCTAGCATTGGATCACTTGCATATACTATATAATACACACAGCAGAGGATTTAGAGATGGATTTTACCTAGCATTGGATCACTTGCATATACTATATAATACACACAGCAGAGGATTTAGAGATGGATTTTACCTAGCATTGGATCACTTGCATATACTATATAATACACACAGCAGAGGATTTAGAGATGGATTTTACCTAGCATTGGATCACTTGCATATACTATATAATACACACAGCAGAGGATTTAGAGATAGATTTTACCTAGCATTGGATCACTTGCATATACTATACTATATTTGTATCCTGGTTAATGGCGGACCACATTAGTTCAGTACCTACTGTATTTGCTTACGTGTTAACCAGGAACCACTACTTAAGGGCTGTTTTAATCAGGTGAAATCATTCTTTGTTAAAGTACCTCCTGTACGAAACACGTCAG
Source organism: Ascaphus truei (assembly GCF_040206685.1). NCBI lineage: Eukaryota > Metazoa > Chordata > Amphibia > Anura > Ascaphidae > Ascaphus > Ascaphus truei. Next base: position 27,289,381 of record NC_134484.1, on the reverse strand, counting down.
AGGATTCACACTGGCTTGCTGTATGATTCATTTCCAATAGATATTTGTTTTTACGATCGCCAGTCACGGCCTGCAATTTTTGCTGTGCCTCACTACCTCACCATTTCCTCTATCCCTGTAGATCAGGCCTGCACAACACGCTCCCCCCTGCACTCATTGTGCGGCCCGCGGCGGCTTTCCCTGTCCTCCTCCCTCCTGAGCCTGCTCTCCCGGCCGCGAGCCGCTCTCCCCCCCTTCCTATCCTGAGCCGCTCTCCCCCCCTTCTCTCCCGCCCGGGACCCGTGATCCCCCTCCTCTCGTGCCCGGGAGCCCCCTCCTCTCCTGCCCGGGAGCCCACTCCTCCCCCGCCTGGGAGCCGCGAGCCTGCTCCCCCCCTCCACGAGCCTGCTCTCAGGACTGCATGAGTGTGCTAGTCCTGTCTGCTCTGCCACTGTGAGGTGCCGTTGGGGGGAGGTGAGGTGCAGGGGAGTGAGGTGAGGTGTGGGGGGGAGGTGAGGTGCAGGGGTGAGGTGTGGGCGGGAGGTGTAGTGGGGTGATGTGAGGTGCAGGGGGGAGAGTGATGTGAGGTGCAGAGGAGTGATGTGAGGTGCGGGGGGGAGGAGGTGAGGTGCAAGGGAGTGAGTGAGGTGCAGTGGGGGGAGATGAGGTGCAGGGGAGTGAGTTGCAGGGGGGGAGGTGAGGTGCAGGGGTGTAGGTGTAGTGTAGTGGGGTGATGTGAGGTGCAGGGGGGGTGGGATGTGTGTGGTCTGCAGTGGGGTATTGTGTGCTATGTGGAGGGGAGTATTGTGTATGGGTGAGGGGGAGAGATGGGGGTGTGAGATAGAGGGTGAGTCGCAAAGGTTGATGATGAGGGGTGCAGGGGGAGATATGAGGATGAGGGGTGCTGGGGGAGATACAGTTAGGTCCATAAATAATTGGACACTGACACAATTTTCATAATTTTGGCTCTGTACGCCACCACAATGGATTTGAAATGAAACAACTGAGATCCAATAGAAGAGCAGACTTTCAGCTTTAATTCAAAGGGTTGAACAAAAATATTTTTGAAACGTTTAGGAATTGCGACCATTTTCATACACAGTCCCCTTATTTCAGGGGCTCAAATGTAATTGGACAAATTAACACAATCATAAATAAAATGTTAATTTTTAATACTTTGTCGAGAATCCTTTGCAGGCAATGACTGCTTGAAGTCTGGAAATCATGGAAATCACCAAACGCTGGGTTTCCTCCTTTGTGATGCTTTGCCAGGCCTTTACTGCAGCTGTCTTCAGTTGTTGTTTGTTCGTGGGTCTTTCTGCCTTAAGTTTTGTCTTCAGCAAGTGAAATGCATGCTCGATCGGGTTGAGATCAGGTGATTGACTCGGCCATTGCAGAATATTCCACTTCTTTGCCTTAAAAAACTCCTGGGTTGCTTTCGCAGTATGTTTTGGGTCATTGTCCATCTGTAAAGTGAAGCGCCGTTCAATCAACTTAGCTGATTTGACTGAATCTGAGCAGACAATATATCCCTATACACTTCAGAATTCATCCGGCTGCTTCTGTCTTCTGTCACATCATCAATAAACACTAGTGACCCACTGCCATTGTAAGCCATGCATGCCCATGCCATCACACTGCCTCCACTGTTTTACAGATGATGTGGTATGCTTCGGATCATGCGCCGTTCCAAGCCTTCTCCATACTTTTTTCTTCCCATCATTCGGGTACAGGTTGATCTTAGTTTCATCTGTCCAAAGAATGCTGTTCCAGAACTGGGCTGGCTTTTTTAGATATTGTTTGGCAAAGTCTAATCTGGCCTTTCTATTCATGAGGATTATGAATGATTTGTACCTTGTGGTGAACCCTCTGTATTTTCTCTCGTGAAGTCTTCTCTTTATGGTAGACTTGGATAATGATATGCCTACCTCCTGGAGAGTGTTCTTCACTTGGCTGGATGTTGTGAAGGGGTTTTTCTTTACCATGGAAAGGATCCTACGATCATCCACCACTGTTGTCTTCCGTGGACGTCCAGGCCTTTTGTGTTGCAGAGCTCACCAGTGCGTTCTTTTTTTCTCAGAATGTACCAAACTGTTGATTTGGCCACTCCTAATGTTCCTGCTATCTCTCTAATGGATTTTCTATATTTTTGTAGCCTAAGGATGCCCTGATTCACTTACATAAAGAGCTCCTTTGACCGCATGTTGTGGGTTCACAGCAACAGCTTCCAAATGCGAAAGCCACACCTGGAATCAACTACAGACCTTTTACATGCTTAATTGATGATGAAATAACAAAGGAATAGCCCACACCTGTCCATGAAACAGCATTTGAGTCAATTGTCCAATTACTTTTGGTCCCTTGAAAAAGAGGGGGGCTACATATTAAAGAGATGTAATTCCTAAACCCTTTCTCCAATTTGGATGTGAATACCCTCAAATTAAAGCTGATAGACTGCACTTTAAGCCAATATTCATTATTTAACTGTAACTTGAATTTATTTAAAACTAGTAATAGTGTCCAATTATTTCCGGACCTAACTGTATATGAAGATGATGAGTGCTGGGGGAGATATATGGATGATGAGGGGTGCTGGGGGAGATATGAGGATGATGGGGTGCTGGGGCAGATATGAGGATGATGAGGGATGCTGGGAGAGATTGATGAGGGGTGCTGGGGGAGATATGATGTTGATGATGATTTTACCCGTGCGGCCCAAATCTGTTTTCCTTGGAGCAGTTCGGCCCTTCTCGCTTTACAAGTTGTGCAGGCCTGCTGTAGATAGTTAACTCTCATGAGCAGGACCCTTATTACCTTTTGTATCATGTTTGGATGCAACTCTGTGATTATCGTACTGCGCTGAAGAGTATGTTGGCACTTTCATATAAACAATAATAATATCTTAAATTAGCAATACCCTCTAAAATGTATGTTGTACTAAATTCAAGTTATGATACATCATTCTATAATAAGCATAACAGTTTTCACATTTTCTTTGAAAATCATCCTAAAGATGAAGGCGTTGTTCATGTTTGGTTCCTTTGCCAGAATAGTTGCTTTAATTGGTATGACAATGTGTCACTATTTAAAACCATACTTGGGACCCTGTTTCTAGGGCTCTTTACCTCACCAATGCAAGCTGGAATGAAGGTACTGAAAACACAATGGAAGAGGACTGGCTGTTTCAGAGTATTAAAATCCATCTGAGCCAAGCATCACAAATTGCTGTTTTAAATAATTAAACAACCATTAGACAATGAAGAGAATGTGCTACAGTATGTGGTGATATGCTTTCATTTGCAACCCTAATACATGTAAGTAGGACTGCACCATTACAGGTCAAATCCCGCCATAAAGTAATTGAGATAAAACAATACATCAAATCTTTATAGCAAATATTCAGCCCTCCAGAGGTGGCCTAAACACTGCCTACAGATACTTTATTTACTGCTATTTAAAAGAAAGGAGAGAATATATACAGGCAGCATAAGAATGTTTGCTACATCAACATTTTCTAGAAAAGCATTATGAACCGCACTTTTAATAGGCATTACAGGAAAAACATTGATGGATGGGATATTATGATGACGAATGAGGGATCTTTGGATTTACTAACCCTTTGCTTTCCATCAAGGGGGGGGGGGGAGGGTGTGTGTGTGTGTGTGTGTGTGTGTGTGTGTGGTGTTTAACTCTGTGCTCAGAGGCCATCCAGCAAAGAACACGCACATTGTGATCATTTTTTTTAAATGAATGGTACTTTATTTTTCTTTATGATGGTTTGCACTTATGAGTGTGCCTTATTTAAATCCCTTCCTATGTAGGCTGATACTGATCTATCTGTTGGGGGAGCCGAGGCTTATAAGATTAATGACTTGTGTAATGAGAAGGTGATATTTACTACCATGAGATCAGGGCAGTGAACCAACACTCCCCTCCATCCACTTCTCTCATTAAGTGAAGGCGACAGGAGCAATTGAGTGAAGTAGAGACCAGGGAGAAAGTCAAATAAAAATCAGAGCGTAATTGTTTATGATTCAAGACAAAGTCATGGTTATGGACCATTCTTGTGTTCCCCTATTTTACAGTATCCCAGCACTTTCACACAGAGATGTGACTCATTTTGGGACATGGTTTTCCCCTCTTGTAAATAAAACTGAAATGTATCAATGACAAGAAGAAACACAAATCCAGATGTAGAACCTTTTCCCCCACCCTAAGTGAGATCATGTACAGTAGCTACCGGTGTATTCTGGTGCATACCTGTGGAGGTAGAACATAAGGCCTGAGATCTCCGCAGTGGTTTGGGAGACATCAGGACAGGCTATCAGGGATGGTTCTTCGGTCAGCGCAGCGCCTCCAGCCCAGGAGAAGAGGGAAACCCCCACCCCCCTTCCCAGGGGAGTGGCTTGTAAGCAGACCTCCTATCAGTCATAGCCCCCCTTGTAATACCAGGCTACTCCTGAACTTTATTAGGTAACACATATAACAATACAACCAGACTGTGCACGATTTGCTCCCAACACTACCCACTCTTTACTGGGACTTTCAGTGCTAGAGGGGCCAGAAAATTAGTAGCCCAAGGGGACTTGGCTACACAGAAAAGATACAATTGGGGCAATCATGGGGCAATAACATTACCAAGATCTATCACAGAAAAAAAAATTGTATTTGTGTCAATTGGGTTTTATTCTTTTGATACTTGTTGCAGTTCTTGTGCCCCAGAATTGCACCACTTTTACCTTCATACATATATATTTCATTTACTTCCCAAAACACTTCCAATAATGTCACAGCTTCTTCGCTTTCGATGTACGGTATTGCAACAGTAAAAAAATAACCATAAAACATCATTTAAATCAACTCTGGTCATACGGTGGCAGTGCAACCTTTGACAGAAGTGTAAAAAGATGTATACAGTAGATCTCTGAAGCCGTGATACAAAAGGGGGAGGCATGAGAGGGAAATCCAGAACTAATCCTGTCAGAGTCAAAAATGAAATGACAGACAGGGTGAAATTTAGAAAGTAAAAAGGAAATCAAATGAGACAGGATGAACTGCAGATACAAGCAGAGTGTGACTTTGTAAAGGTGGAAAAGGAGCATCCAAACGGTGATGGAAATAGGGAACACGTTGTGTGGACACAAAATAACCTGGAGAGAGAATGGAAAGCAAGGACAGTTCACACACCAGGTGGGAAATCAGAGGCAGGACCAGCCAAACACACAAGTGACACTTAGTGAAAGGAGTCAGTGTCACACACAGGAGGCAGCAAGAGACACAGACACAGAGACAGGGACAGGGACACACACACACACGAGACAGTGAGTGTCACATACATACACACACACACACACACACACACACACGAGGCAGTGCAGTGTCAGGCACACACAGGAGACAATGTCGCACAAACACAGGAGACAGTGAGTGTCAGGCAAAAGACAGCGACAATTACACACACAGTGACAGGCGGCTGTGTACAGTGTCACACACAGCGACAGGCGGCATTGTTACACACAGTAGGCAGTGTCACCACAAGCAATGGTGGAAGCAGCTGCAGCTGAAACCGTTACTGGGAACAGGTAAAGCAGAACTGGACGAATGAAATCAAAGCCGATAACACCGAAAACAAACAAAATAATCCTTCAGGTCTGTGATGAAGGACGAAGCCACATCCAGGCTCAGCGTGACACCTGTAATTACAATCACCGCCACGCGTGCAGCTCCCACTCCCTATCACCGCCCCGCAATCACGCGTGCAACTCCCACTCCCTATCACCGCCCCGCAGTCACGCGTGCAGCTCCCGATCCCTATCACTGAGAAGCGGAGAAGGAACAACATTAACTTTCACTGACCGGCGGAATGACACGCTGATAACAACCATGTGCTTCGCATTGAGTGGCACCGGCCTCCTCCAATCCGCAGCGTCTTTTGCGTTCTTCCCTGCCTCTTACTGGGCGGAGGAAGGGGGGGGGGGGAGCTTGGTCTTGCAGCCGCACCGTACCTTGGCTCGCGGTGCAGGAGGGGCGCGGCGTGCGCGGATGGATACGACTCGTGTTTACCAGCCCGGCCCAGGAGGGGGAGGAGCTCGGGGCGGTTGGTGCAGCAGTTTGTTTTTAAAGAGCGGCGTCACAGCGCTCGCGGGGTCAGTCAGTTTCCAGCAGGTGCACAGAGTAGCAGCTGGATAACTTCGCTACCCATTTCAACATCTTCACTCTTTGCCGAGGGCAGTCCAGTCCAGCCTGGCTTCAGCGGGAACATCTGGCAGAGCCCTCCCTTCCTAACTGTTTGTTAACCCCTTGTTCGCTTGGCCGCCCCCCAGTCCGTGAGACCTGCTGGTGAGAGAGAAGTGAGCCATCCGGCTGTAGGAGTGTGTTGCGGGCTCCGTCACGGTGCTGCCAGTCTCCCTGCCCCTCACGCTACCGGTGACTGGGTGCACGCTTGTCCTCGGACTACCCCCTGGGATGGAGAAGTACCTTCCCCAGCTGGTAGCGGAGAAGGATGCGCTGGACCCGTCTTTTACTCACGCGCTGAGGATGGTGAATGAAGGTGAGGAGCTGGGGCTCATCCACTTGTATGTCACTGAACGGGCAGGTTTCGGGGGGGGGGGGGGGGGGGGGAGGGGATGTACTGTCAGTTGCTGCTCGTCCCGTGTACTTGGGGATCTGAGAATTGGATGGTCCTGTGGGGAGCATTGGTGATGGCGTTTCTTGTTCTTTGAGTGGACTTCTCGTCGTGTGTGTGTGGGGGGTGGGGGGGGGGGTGCGTCGTGAGGGGGGGAGTGTTGGGGGTTCGCGTCCTGTGTGTGGGGTATTGGGGGGCTTCTCGTCGTGTGTTGGGGGCTTCTCGTCCTGAGTTGGGGGGGGGGGGGGTGTTGGGGGCTTCTCGTCCTGTGTTGGTGTGTGTGTGTGTGTGTGTGTTTGGGGGGGGGGGATGTTGGGGGGCTTTTCGTCGTGTTTGGGGGGGGGAGGTGTTGGGGGCTTCTCGTCCTCTGGCGGGGGGGTTGGGGGGGGGGGGGTGTTCGGGACTTCTTGTCCTGTGGCGGTTTGGGTGAGGATTGCATCCTGATTGTATCTCAAGGTGATGATATAAGGGAGCACTAGTGATGACTTTGGCCGCAGAAAAGGGGCTTCTGCAAATCTTGTCACTGGGAAGGAGGGGAGGGGAAATGTATTTGGTTTCCCGTCAGTTTTGTGACAATATAAGGTGTATTATTTCAAATAAGGTTTGTTCTCTTCTGAATGCTGGGTTTAAGAGCAGCTAATGTTTGATTACTTGCAGTTTCAACACAACTTAGTATTTTGCTTTTGAATTAATGCCCTAAATGATCTTGGGGATTTAAGCCCTTTCCGCTCAGCAGGGTTTACAGACCCCTGAATATGGAGGATGTGAATACAAAATATAAACAAATATTTTTAAACTGTTTTGGATTGCTTTTGTCAGGTGCAGTGTATTGGGAATTAATGACACTGTCTTTCTGTAGTTTACTTTGGCCTCTTGTAACCTTTTCCTTAATCAGGTGCTCAGGAGCCCTTTGTGTCCTGAGCCTTGTCCCCATGAAGATAATAATAATAAATTATTTTCTTTCATAGGTGTGCAAACATTAATCAGCGTGTGTGATATTTGTGGTGTGGTGTCAAACACTTTCCTGTAATTTCAGAATATCAACAGTATTTAATGTCTTAATTTTCTAGTTTGTTGCCTGGTAGAAAACCGTTAAGATCTGTAGGCCAATTAACATGCAATTCCTGTGCTTCACTGTAAATGGCAATAAACAGCTGCAGGACAATACTGGGTGCATTAAGTATTCAGTCTCTCGTTCAGGCAAGCGAGGATGCATTTTATTTTAAGCCAATATAATTTAAATTGGGTTTTCTATTCACCAAACTTTACTGTCCAACACTATTTCCCAACCTTGTCTACCAATTATCAACCCGTTCCCATTGCTTGGAGCCAATTGCCCTGGCACCCTATAAGTTTATCAAGATCTGTCTAACCAGATTCACTATTCAACTGAGTAGCTTTACGTACAAATATTACATTTACAATGGACAATTCCAATGTTATCGTAATAAGGTTTGGGAAAGTAGTCGCAAATTCCTATATTTATTTTAAATAACATACAAATTGTTTCCCAATACACTAACATCCCCTCCAGGTTATTCTGAGCTAGTGTTATCTGAGAAACAATGGTCTTTGATCAATAAATACACCTTTTTACTCCTGGGGTTGCTGTGATCAGGAGCTTTTCTCATTATCCGTTCTCAAGCCTGATATTTTCTGTGCTTGTTTACAAAAATGTGTAATAGTCAGATGGAACTGTGTAATGCTGGTTGGTTATTTGGTGAATCACCTTTAATTGATTGAAGTTTTTTACTGATGCGTAGTATTCATGCATATAATGCCGTTTCATTTGTGCAAATGCTCAAAATGGCCAATTATAAACCTACATATGCATAATTTCTTTGCACTGTGAGAACTTATGATTCAGTCTTCATTGTCATTCTTTCTCCAAATAAAACGGTCTTCTGAGACAAACTTCTATTTCTGGGTTTTTAAAACCATAATGTCACAGGTGGAGCTATTAGATATGCAAATTGTTCTGCTTCTTGCCAGCTCCATGACATTTTTTGCTGTTAAAAGGTACTGCTGGCAAGTCACATCCAATGGTTGGCTGATGCTTTCCCAATGTGCCATGTTGTATTTTGCTTTCTGTCTGGCTTGTCTCCCCTGACATCCCCATCAAGAACAGTTTATCACAAGTTGGAAAGGCTAAATTGGAGTTTGTTGCATAATTCACACCCCTTGCTCTTTTCCCTGCCCAGGGAATTGGTGCTGTGATTTATTTGTATGACAGACTGGAAATGTACAGCACAAGATTGTTTCGTGTTAAATACATAACGGCATAAAGTGACACATGAGGGAAGTCTGTTTTTAGCATGTCATTGCTAGAAAAACTTTAGTGACCTCTCATTTTAAACGATCTGCTGTAACTGACTTTATTTGAAATCATTTAACCCTGTTGGATTTCTAACCAGATACCTTTCGTTCCAAACACACTTGTAGCGACCAACTTTTCAATCCCCATCTGTATAATTATTCTGTCAGAAGGACCCACATTGAAACTGGGAAAACCGCAATGTATTTTTTTGTGATAGTGCAGATTACAAGCCTTTGTTTATCATTGCTTCATACACTTCTGTTATGTACAATATCAACTAAGTGTTGTGTATCCAGTCGAGAAGTAAGACACTGTTGTACACAAAGTATTTTGAAAAATGTTTGCTTTAACCATCGAAGATTGTGACGTCCTGATAACCACATATAGCATCAGTAAATAACTTGATGCAATTACATAATATGGTTTACTTCAGAGATTGGTATGTGTGTGCTTCTGGTTTTTACAGATTTGTAATATTACATTTAACTAGAAAAGTGATTAAGATAAAAAAAAAAAAAAAACACCTGGAAAATCTGTGCATGTTGCTGTGACCCTTAGCAGCAGGTTTTCTCCACTGCTGTGCTTCTTAGATTCTCTGTCCCCAGAGATATTGTGTGCATGAAGCAAACAGCGCATCTAGGCTTGGATTCAACAATACTCCACAACTCCACTTAAAGGTACTGTGTACATCTTGATCCTGCATACGTTCACTTATGCCTTTCCCAAAAGCTTCTTAAAGGTATATTTACACCTAGGTTTTTTCTCCCCTTTATTTTAATGAAGTGAGAAACACTTGGTCTCCTGAGCAGAACCCCATTAATTTCCGCTCCTGGGGTCTTCCTGATTCCCCAGATACGTTCGTAGGTCATGCCCGAAACAGCCCTGGCTGTTGCAATTTGGTGGTTTTAATGTCCTGTCACGAAGGCCGATTGTGATCTGTAACGTCATCTGTGGCTTCCTATCATCGCTGCTTCATGCGACGTGGGACGTTCAAACTTGCAGGAGACCTTGGAATGAGCTTCTCTAGGAAATATCTATTGAATCGAGTTCCCCGGAGCTGAAATTAACACATCCAGCTCCTGAGACCACCTGCTTCATAAAGTACCTATAAAAAAATGTTTTCAGGCAATGCAACTTTAACAGATTATTGTACAAAAGGGAGTGTGATAATGACTTAACCAAAACTATTACACCACATTTGTTTTTAGTTTGAAGTCTTGTTGAATCACCTTATGTCACTGTCAAATCTTAAAATCAACTATGCTATACATATGGAGATGATTTTGGCAATTGGATGCTAGCAGATCAGTGTTGCATTAATTGGTCAGCCTTTACCTTCCATTTAATCCTGCTGCAAATGTTAGATATGCAAGCATTTTAATGATCTTGTGTTATAGAAAGTCTGGCATTCTTTATTTTCATTATATTTGAAGTGCATTTACGTGCCTGTCTTCAATTTGGTGAGTTTTGAACTTTAATTTGGTAACTGATAAACATAGTCCTCTTCCTTGAAACTAAATTTACAAATGCATGCAGATTGTGAACGTGGCAAATACACTGGACTGATGCATATGTAAAACTAGGCACTGACTGTGTCAAAACACATCCTAAGATTCATTTGTAGGGAGTACTCATCAAGCATTTCAACCTGACTATCATTAGGATATATCTGTGTATAAGATGTGAAGCAGCTTCTCTGTTCTGTAGGACACTTTGGCCTTGCATTTGAATGGAATAAAGATCTTCTCCAGCAGAGGTAGGATGTCTTCACAGCATATTGATTAGGACCATTGTTTCTTTCTTGATTTACCTTTCCCCACAGAATTATAATGCAATTACTTTTTTCTTTCTACAGTAGGCTATATACAATCTGTGAAATGTATTATAGATTTAGTTCCCTTAAACTTCAGTGACAACAAGAAAAAATGAAAATCATGCTGTTTTTATTCTTAAGCACCTTATATTTCTTACAGTTTTAGCCAGACTTACTGTCCCCATGATCGTGAGAAATAAAGTGTAAATCCCCAGCATTCATTTGCAGATGCGGCAGTCGCTAAACTTTAGTTTAGCGGTGGCTGTATTACTCTGCAGTAATAGGCAGTGCTAGTGTGTTTAATCTAAAAGCAATGTAACACATCCCTGATTCCTGTTAATTTCATATAAATTATATCTCATTCATTTCAATGTTGCCCACCAGTTATTCCTGTAAGAACTTCAGATGACAAAGTATTTTTAAAGTATGACCTTTTTTATTAGATTACAGTAAATGGCAATTTAGAGAAAAATAAGTCTTTGTTAAATACAATCTTGAACAATGTGCTTACGACGCTGTAATCTCGCTCCTCACGCGGTCACTGGAACAATACGTCTGCTACATCTGTACTTAAATTTGTTTTATGAATAGCTGTACCGTTAACATGCAGGAGTGTGTATTTTTAATACTTTGAGAGTAAAATGCTAAATATTTGCCAGGTTAAGCAATTTCAGTAGGTCTCAGACATTTTAAAATGTCAAACCACTAAATATTTTGACATGTTATGTACAAGTATGAAGCCATTCACCTTAAAAACCCCAGAAGTTTTCACCTTTAAAAAAATATTATCCAGTAACAGCTGCTTTTGATTTTCAGCAGTTCTAAATAAATAGGATGTTTTTAAATGTACCTATAAAACGTATACTCGTGGGCTTAACCATTATTGTGCCACATTTATATATTTAGAAAATATTTGCACTGCTTTACGTGTAATCTTATATTTATAATGTAAATTGCGCACACTGAAGATACTATCCCCACCTCTTTATGGAGAGCTGTAATTGACTAGAAAGCCTTGTTTAGTTTAATTGGCAAATATGTACTTATAATGTTCCTCATGCAGTATATTGGGATATTGGACCATATTGTCTTCCGTCGAAGGGAAGTTTATGATGGCTTTGAAACCATTGGGTACATATAGCCTATTACCTTTACTAATCACGTTTGGATGTCTCCTAATGTATCACTTACGATTGTGAACTCTTGCAAGCTAATTATATACTTGTGTGTATGTACATTATGCATCTATATATCTCTACACACAGCAGCTTTAAGGAATTCAAAATCCTTAATAGATTAATGTTGGTAAATGATTTGTTTTACTGAACTTTGATTTGTATGTGTTTAATTCACCACACCACTCAGTTTTTGGAAGTTGTAAAGTACTACATGTTGATAGAGCTTTCCAAAATGTGGTGTTTGCAATAGAGGCTGAGCGATTTTAATTGGCTGTAACTTGCAAACCCTTAAACTGAAATATATATTTTTGACCCAACACATCTTGCCTTAGATCCACCCAAGTTTTTTGGGCCTTGGGTTAACACGAATCTCAGAAAAAAAATGAATGGTTCAACATTGAGTACTTCTATTTGTGTGTATACCTATGTTTATAGGTATAGGAGAAAAGACCGTGCACGACTCAGTGTATTAAACAGATTTTAAAGTGCTAAATTGCGAGCAAGTAAGTATTGCACGTACAAGATATTACGATCATTCAGGCATTAAATGTCCGATACATGTTACCCCTTTGGACAATACATCTCAGGAAATCAGCAACTCAAAGCGTCCACTGCAGTTCTGTCCTGAATCACCGAGGGATCCTCACAAGACGTCTGTGGATCCCGAGTCCAATGTAGATGGCCTCCGGTAATAGTCCATTGGTAAGGGGCATGCAAAATGGAACTTGCACAAGATTGAAGAGAACGCCCAGCACTGGTGGTGGTGAACACCAGAGATACACCACAGATATACTGTGCAGCAGTCAGTAACGTCACAAGACCGCGTCACTCTGAGTGGCGTTCCGGTCTAAGGTCGTAGACTAAATAATTAAGCTGCAGGAACGGGAGACACCAGTTTATGTGGAGTAACAAAATGGCAAAATAACGCTTCCTAAATGTTTCGTAGTAACCTACTTCATCAGGGAATATTGACATTATAATCTGAAGCTGTTTAAATACCCAGCAGGACCATGTGTGATTGGTTGGTTGAAGTTACACCCATTGATTCAATCAGTGTACCCACGATAAGCACATAAAATAACATGAACAATTTTATACAATGAAATAGTAAAATACAACCAATATACAGTGTCTTAGATCAAAAGACTATAAAAATGCAATATGTAGCAATCTTAATGATAGATACAATCAATAAGCTGAAATGAAAAAAGAGCAATATATCAAATGACAGAATAAAAACCTATCACAAATGTGATACAACGTTGCTCAAATAAACAAAACATGAGACGTTGCTCAAATAAACAAAACATGAGACATCAGAAATAGCAATAACTACAAATAGAGATCATGAAGGTTAATTTACATAATTGCAAATATGCACAACAACCTTGTCAAAAGTAAGGCACCAGTAGTGACAAACCGGGTTGGTTTATCTGAAAAATATATATCTAAGAATTTAATATAAATATCTATAAACCCACACTTTAAAATCTAAATATTAAAAATATAATTAAAATATATAATAAAATACATAATGTATAAAAATATCAGTGATGGAATAAATTAGTCAAACAAATGAAATGAACAGTACTCAATACAAGGACCAGACATCTATTTCTTCATTCAGACCTAAGGGAGCAAAAGTTTTGAGATTATAAATACAAAAATGTTCTTGTTTGGACAAAGCTTAACATGACTCCCCTCCCCTCTTCTACTAGGTGGTACGATCTGAATACCCTTATATTTCATTAGTGACAAATCACTATTATGATTCTGTATGAAATGACGGAACACTGTCATTTATTCTGATATTCCATGTGTTCAAGAATACGTGGCTTCAGGCAGAGTTTAGTCCATCCCATGTGCTGAATAATCTCTGAATAAATATTGGTACGTCAAATTGATTCTCCCATGCTTCCATATAGATATTGGCATAGCTAAGGGCAGAACGCGTCCCCATAGCTGTGCCACATATCTGAATATAAAATTGAGTAGGAACATGAAATAGTTATGGGAGTATAAACTGAATAGAATTGGTAATAAATTCAATATTTAGAGAATGCACATTCTTATCACCTATTACAGTCACTGACAGCTTCTGTCCCTTTGCTATGTGGTATATGGGAGTATGGGGATTGAACATCAAAAGATACCCATTTGGCTCCTTCCATTGGAAAATTGGCAAACAAATTCAATATTGCCGTTGTATCATCAATATAAGACAGCAATAAATGTACATATCTTTGCAAAAAAAAATAATCAATGTACTGGAACAAATTTGCAGTTGGTGAATTGATACCCTAGACAATGGGTCTTCCTGGTGGATTAGTCAGATTTATGTAGTTTTGGAAGATAATAAAATATTGGTATCAATGGAGATTCTAAAAATAAAAAGTATTCTTCAACTTTAGAAATAACGGTTTTCAATGATGCACCATCCAACAATTGTTTTTCAATTTGAGGATAGTCAGCAGTTGGATTAGTATATAATTTGTTATAGAATACAGAATCATTCAGAATCCTATTGGCTTCCTGCTCAGTCAATTCCACCCCCCCACCTTTATCTGCCTGTCTTATGAAAATGTCCTTATTGTCTTGCAGACTTTTGTGCTTGATTTTCTTCTAGTGTGGTTTTGTTTGACATCGTTAGTTTTAAAACCCTTTAGCATATCGGTAAATTCATTATTTACAACATTAAAAAAAAATATTTATAAAACACCCTTTAGACTGGGCTGGATAACATATAGATTGCATTTTAAAATCCGTGTGTTGACAGGATGCTGAATAGTCAACAACTGGTGATACTTGAACTGCACCAGTAGCCTGCTCTAATGCAGAATGAGTATCATTATTAAGAAAATGCTGTTTTTAAAGTCGGGTTCCTAGAAAATGCAGATCAGTAAAGAGATGAAACCCATTCGGCCACATGTCTTAGAAAAAGATAGGCCTTTACGTAATTTGGTCAGTGAGATAGTGGATAGATTGAAGATCCCGTTATCAGATACCATCAATCCTCCCACCTTCGCTCTCTTAGTTTGAGTGGGCCCCCCTCTCATACCTTGTCGCGTGGACGTGGTATTTTCTGACCTTTTTGGTGTATCTTTGTTCACCTTCTTTGTCTCTCTCTTCTCTGAATCTTGTGGTGTTAAATATATCGTTTTCAGTGCTTCTAAAAAAAGAGACCTTTCAGGGGAATGATTAGCAGAATCCTGTCTTGACTGGAATCGTGTTTGAACTGATCTCTTGGAAATCCTGTCGCTTCGCATGATCTCTATCCCTAAATTCTTTTTTTTTTTTTTTAGGATAAGACAGATCTCTAGAGGGCTTATCTTTCATATATTTAGAAAGTTTATTGAATCTCTTATTATAAGTGTGGCGATACTCTGTTCATCCACTCTGTTCAGTACCCCCTTCTCTCTCATATCTCTAGATTTTATGGTGTGTAGTCCCTCCAAATGACCTTTGGGTGGGTGTTGACCTTGATTGAACATACCAGATTTATTTTCAAATCTGCTCCAAATTTTCTGTCCGTTTCATAGTCAACTTTTTCTCTCAGATTTTTTGTTTAACCTTTATGATCTCAATTTATGAATTAGTGTTTCATTTAATTCATATTCTATTTTGCTACAATCCTTCTCTTTAATAATAGGCTCCAGATGTTTAATAGCCATACTAATTTCTTTCAATCTCTGAGGGTTTTATTTCTTTCATAAATAATTAAATTCATAAGGTGAAAAGAACAGTCTTCAAGGATACGATCCCATTCTTTAATAAAAGGATAGTTATCCTTCCCAAAGGTCGGATTTTTAATTATTCGTAACCCTCTGGGTACCCTCTTACAGGTGATGTACTTTTGGAGTATTGTTTTTTCCCCACCAGTTTTTACTTTCAATAAGTAGGATTTTCTCCAATCTCTTCAAATGATCCTCAATTGACATCAGAATCAAATGTGGAAAGTACACCAGCGTGATTAGAAAACAGACTAAAAAAAATAGCTCTCTTCTCCCTACAATTGGATAAATTCCACATCATGGTGTGAGAATAAAAGTACTATATTAATTGTAATGCAAATACCAACTTCACAGCGAAAAACAAAGAAAAACAATCGTTCAGCAGACGAGCAATGAAGTGACAATGTGAAAACAAACACGTGTAGTCCCCTTTACCCGTGACTAAGGGAAACTACCCGTGCTGCTGTTAACTGCGTGGCTTGCAGGAGGCCTAAGTCTCTGCCGCTGGGAGCCTGGGATGGTCTCGCTTCTCCAGTTGCCACACCTCCACCTGCGAGGGACCCTTGCTTAGCAGGGTAACCCCTCACAAGAACCAGTAGTGTCATCAAGAAATAACCAATTCCTGAAAACTCGTGTAGAAAAACAAATTGAGCGCACACTCTTAATTGCATATATAACAATTTAATTAAAAAAAGACAATATATGACCATGAAAAACACAATTGAAATAAAACTAATAAAAATGGAAGTTAGTGGATGATCTATCCTTGAAATGGATTGGAGGAATAAACCCTGAGGGAAAGTGAAGTCGCTGATATTGTATATGTCTTATAATATCCTCCTTGGAAGATTCTGGTAAGTAACTCCGATTTTATAAATGCCCATGCACAAACCGTTCCATTAATAGATATGTTACTAACTCCTGACGGTTATAAGCCCAGATGTATGCTGATTCGGGAATAACGCTAGGTTGTGCAGCAGTCTGCTGGAAGCCTCGTGTCCTGGAGTAATTAAAACTCTGTTATAAGGCCGTAAAGATACGGGGTACCTGATCGGCCAGTAGTAGTAACACGTCGGAATCCACGTCCTTCCGCCGGGACCATCCCGTACTGTTGTGTGCACGTGTCCGTATACATGTGTACTTTTTTTTGTTCTTTACTACACACTCACAATAACTCAGTATAACAGTTCAACACAGTAACAATACAGGATATGTATCCCAATGTACTTAGTGTGGCGGCACCAATACCCTGGTGTACTTTCCCAATGTCAGTCTCACCCAAGTGTAGGGAGTAGCGCTACCCCTGTGGGCTGTTGGTGCACGTCACCTCACTGACGGTGCACTACGGTGTAAAACAAAGAGAACCAGACGCTTACCTTAAACTTATGAGTCAGAATTGAAGATGCAAATAAAACAATAATTCAAACCCACAGATGAAGTCTCTCTAAATGGTAAGAGATAAACTTATGATTCCCTCTGCTTCAACCCCAGAAGGGAACATCCCAGGCCCTTAACAGAACATAAAAACAGAAAAAATGGGAGCAAGGGGTTAAAACATATACGTTGTGGAAGTTGGTGTAAAAAAAACTCAAACAGGAGGCGAAAAAACCTCTTATGGGGATGGGGGACAAGATATGACAATATTCATATACTCACACGGCCCTGTGTAAGTAAAGGTATAAATTGGTATCTTGAGGGGTAGATCCTGACCCATCCAGATTGATGGTCAGGTTGGGGGCATAGGTAAAGTGAGATGGTGGGATATATTAATAATAGTATAATATTTACACGGCCCAGTGTAAACTGTAAGGACCCCTCCAAATACATCTTATGAGCCTGAGGAAGCCGTTTGCACGGCGAAACGCGTTGCTCTAATTCCTGCATGTTTTTGATCCACGGAGGCTACTGTAGTTAGTGGAAGCAGTCGCAGTCACAGCCGAGCCGAACAGAAGTTAATATCTCCCTATACTCCGGACGCGGAGACCAGGCTACCTGTGAAGAGACGCATGACCTAGCTACGGTGGTGGGCCAGGGATCTGTCTTATATGTGAGTGCTTTTGTGGATGTCCTTTACTTTAATAAACGCATTTTTACCCTTATGCTGACCTCTTGCTGACACCTTGCCTCACTTACCCTAAATTGCTGAACTGGGGAGGAAAGTTTGATTGAGAGCATCAAGGAGGGGAGTCCCGATTTGAAACTCTGCTCGTTGGCGAATGCCTGTGCCCTGTTTTCGGCTACCGGCCTGGATGGGTTAATATTATACCCCACAGAAACCTTTTCAACACCCTTACTTACACTGGGCCGTGTAAGTATATGAATATTATCATATCTTCTCCCCCATCCCCATAACAGTTTTTTTCGCCTCCTGTTTGAGTTTTTTTACACCAACTTCCACAACGTATATGTTTTAACCCCTTGCTCCCCCTATTTTTTCTGTTTTTTTGGTGCACTACGGTGCCCAGGTACCGCTGAAGTAAACAGGACCTGTCTGATTCCATGACATGAGGGCTTTAGGAATCCTTCTGCTCCGCGTGCGTCCAATTCACCGCGTGGTGTGAACTTCCGTTGGAGGGTCTCACCTTTAGTCGTATATATAAATATCTATATATCCACAGCGCATGCATGATAAAATGGCAACCACCGCTAGCCAGGTGCGCCGTGGAGCCCCGCCTATCCGGTCGTCACGCTACCTCCATTGCAGCACTGCCCGCTGGGTCCGCCCGCAGCCATCTCCCCTCCCCACATGTAAAAACACATTAATTAAGTAATATTCCCTTCAGAACAGGGCATTACTGGCCAATAATGCCCTGGCTGGAAGAGTTGAAGGCCCGAGGCGAAGCCGAGGGACTTTAACCCAGCCAGGGCATTATTGGCCAGTAATGCCCTGTTCTGAAGGGATTACTACTATTATAGGCTAAATGTAGACTTTTTTCATAAATAATAGACACTTTTGTATAGTTAAATAGATTTTTTTTATTAAAATAAAATGGTAAATACATGAAACCACCTCTATATACGCTTACACTGCAGATATCTATATCACACACTGCCGCCCCTCTGTGTACACACACACACACACACACACACACACACACACACACACACACATACACACACACCTCCTCTACACACACAACACAGCACCTCCTCTACACACACAACACAGCACCTCCTCTACTCACACAACACAGCACCTCCTCTACACACACAACACAGCACCTCCTCTACACACACATACAATCTCTGCTGCTACACACATGCTACACCCATAAACACTGCTACTGACACACACACACACACACACACTGGAGCTCTATACACACACACACACACACACACACACACACACTGGAGCGCTACACACACACAAACTGCTGCTACACATACAACAGCACAACACAACATACACACACACACACTGCAGCCACAATAAAAAATGCAGCCACTTACTAAACTTTGCACTCCCCCCCACCTCTACACACAACACAGCACCTCTACACACACAATATACACACTGCACCTCTACACACACACACTGCTGCTACACACACATGCTACACCCATAAACACTGCTACTGACACACTGGAGCTATATACAAAGCACCTCTACACAGATATACAACAGCACACACACACACACACACACACACACACACACACACACACACACACACACACACACACACACACACACACATACACACATTGCTACTGACACACTCACATACAAACTGCAGTCACAAAGAAACTGCAGACAGCCACTTACTACTTTGCAGACTCCCCCCTCCCCCCCCAATTCAACTGAATCTGCTCAGAAAATGTCAGCTCGGGAGGGGGAGGAGTCAACCCGTGGCTGATACGTCCTGACCAATCCCCTGCCCCAGCTGTTCTGAAAGTTGATTGGCTGGAAATAAACACATTGAAAACTACACATTCTGCTGCTTAAATTCCGGGCATTACTGATTGGATAATGCCCGGAATTTTAACCAGAGAGCAGGGTTTTCAATAATGCCCTGAATTTTACTGCTTTAGCCTATAATGTTCAATAAAATAAATAGTGAAAGTGAATGTTAATAAATAATAACTTAAGTGTCTAAAATAACATCAGTGAAGTGGTTGAATGCAAATGTTACCTTAAATACATGGAGTCTGCAGCCAATCTGATTGCTCAACATCTAGGTTCTGGTATAGGAGAAAGACAGTGCACAACTCATAGTGTTAAACAAATTTAAAGTGCTAATTTGCGAGCAGGTAAGTTTTGCACGTACAAGATCTTACCATAATTCAGGCATTTGTATCCTACCACTTCACTGATTTTATTTTAGACACTTAAGTTATTTGTTTAACTTTCACTATTTATTTTATAGAACATTATTTAATGTGTTAACACTATTTTAGTGTCATTTGTTTCTAAACAACCCTGTGTGCTGATGTAATTTGGCTAATCTAATACACTGGTATACACATTGATGCAATAGCTACACTAAAAAAGGTAGCACAAAACACTTAAGGGAGTTAAACTAGACAAGCAAGAAACATATGTAATCAACATTAAAAACATACATGCAAGCAAGTGTAAAATATGTGACGGAGATGTAGACAAATCTTAAATCCAGAATTTAAAGACTCAAAACTACTTGCGACTAGAATTGGCTAGAGGACTAAAGGGTAACTGGGATTAAGAACAAGACCAGTACAGTAAATGTGAAACTACAGCTGAGTATTAAAACACTATACTGTACTAGAATTGATACACTGAGGCCTAGAGGTGCAAGTTTTCCAACACTGTAGATCCAAAAGTATTCACGAATACAGAGAAACTTGAGCCGATCACCTAATTTAGAGGTGGAAATTTGTTCTAAACCCATGATAGTTAAACTAATGTAGCAGGCACTCTAGGGTGTTTAGACAAAAAGTATGTAAGGTTTCCTTTAATGTCACGTCTATGTTCAAGAAACCGTAAACATATAGGGTGTGTCCTATATATTGACTACTGCAAGAACAGGCTTGTGCATAAACAATGTGTTAAATAGTTAATACAGCTCCTGACTAGATAGTTCTGGCGTAAGAGGTGAAAGATTCACTCAAAATAACGGCTTTATACATTATTAGACACATTTCTGCCACAACGGGGGCCAAATAGTATCACCTGGATTCTCTAAGGCAGCGGGGCGCAAACTGGGGGGCGCGACCCCCAGGGGGGGCGGGATACTGCCGACGGGGGGGGGGGGGGGGGGGCGCAGGGTTTACAGAGGCCCCGCGCGCTTCCCGAAGGCACTTAGCCGGGGGAGCTGCAGGGCCTCTGTAAACCTTACTTACATTGGCTCCGGCGGCTTCCTTCCTACGTCGCCATGGCAACGCAGCGTCAAAATTACGCCGCGAGGTCATGACGTCACGTTGCTATGGCAACGTGACGTCATGAAGCCGGAGCGCGGGTAAGTGGGGGGGGGGGCGCGGGAGTGAGGGAACCGCCGGCAGGGGGGCGCAGGGAAAAAAAGTTTGCGCTCCCCTGCTCTAAGGGCTGTTATATACAGGATGCGGCCGTGCGTTCCTATGCGAACGCGCGTGCACGTTCCGCTTGCTTTTCCTGTATATAGTGCCGGGAGCTGCAGGTAGTGGGTGGGGGGGGGTGTGTGGGGGTATGAGGGGGGGTGCTAGATAAGATTTTTTTTTTTTTTTTTTTTTTTAATGTAAAAAAAACTTTAATAAATATTTTTTTTTTAACTTCTGCAATCATACACACACACACACACACGCATCCACACAAACACGCATCCACACAAACACGCATCCACACAAACACGCATCCACACAAACACACATCCACACAAACACACATCCACACATCCACACATCCACACATCCACACATCCACACATCCACACATCCACACATCCACACATCCACACATCCACACAAACACACATCCACACATCCACACAGATTTGAGCGCAGGTAGCGGTGCGAAAAGATGAATTTCTTCATCTTCGCCGCTGTCTGTCGGCTCCCCTCTCCCTGCCGTGCGCGGCCCTTCTATAGAAAGGCTGACTAACGTCAGCCAACTAAAAATCCACGCGCGCGCATGGCGCAGCATGCGTTTGGCACTATAGAACGTGCCTAAGCCTTCTGGAGTCCAGAACATTTTTCAAATTTGAAGCCTTGTGAAATATTAGAGGCTGTTCTAGTAGTTGATTGCCTAAATGTGGATCACAAAATAGAATATTATAAGATTTAAGAATTTAAGTAATTTTGTTCGAATGACCATTGTACTTCATAATAAATTTAGTGGATCCATGGGCGGGTTTCTTAAATCTAGAAGTTGGATTTGTCAAAGTATAGATCTATCTAAAGCCCTCACTTTGAGATGAGTCAACAAGTTCACTATTATTACCCTTCTGTGCAAAGTTATCCTTCAATTGCTGGGATTGGACCTCACTAGGAGATGATTGGAGATGTTAGATTGGACTAACAGCTTATGTTAGTGGAGTCTGCATTCTAGCTGCAGGGTGTCTGGCCACCTGCCGTGCATGATATGCAAGCTGTACCGAGAGCTTTCCGGGAGAAATGCTATTTTTGATCTAAGAATTTGTAAGGGTGATTGCACTTTTGTGTATAAACTATCAAAAATCTCTATTCTATGTTCATTTTTTCTGTTTTTAGTTATATATTCAGGTGACATTAATAAAGACCCATAAAAGAAAAGGATTATATTGAAATGCAGCCTTGAGAAAAAATCCAAATCTGATACATTGTTCTCATGAGTGCTTTGATATACTATACCATTTATTTCTTTTGCGCTTGGTTCACTTATATAAAGTTCTATCTATATTCTTTATATGTATTAAAAAGGAGACGCGTTTGCGTATGTCAAGAACAATTGAAATTAGAGCTGAAAAATCGTTTAAGCTTCCTCTATGCATGGTGGCACGAACAATTAGGAAGAACATATGAAGATTGTAGTTGAAGGATCCGAAAAAATAATGGAAACACCAACAAAGCAAGATAAGAAAATATAAGACAAGAAATTAAGCAATCAAGACACAAGAGCAAAAATTACATTTTAAGAGTTGTGCAAGATTATCAGCAAGAATAACTGAAGATGTAAGAACATGTGACTATGGTGAATATTATCCTATATATAAAAGCTAAGATGAAACGGCTACTTCTGATTGGGAAGAAGCAAATTATTGCACTCGAGACAATGGATCAATAGCATTACTACATGAAATTGTATATCACGATAACACAGGTATAATCCAGCAACATAAGAGCGAGAAGAACCCACCAGTGATGTACCATGCGTCCTTACAGAAGTGGTAAAGTTAATAAATTCATGAAGGATGGGAAGACTCCCATTCCCAAAAGAAAGAAAACCCTTGCAAAACTCTACTTGAATAGGAAAATTTCACAACAGTGGAGCAATAACATAGTTATCCTCATCCACACGAAGACAGGAAAAACGAAGAACTTTCAATCACTTTACAAAGATACTCATTGACTGCAACAAACCCATCACTTTGCCAAGCCCTGAAAACAAACAGGATTTTTCAGTGGATACAGCACAACAAGCCACATCAAGTTGCACAAGTAATAAATATGATCTACCATTCAGTTTCGGGTTCATAATTATGAAAAAGTGTTTGATTTGGTCAACACCAGTTGTTTTAAATGCATTAAGTGTTATCGTGTATGTTGATCTTATAAGTGTAGCACATGTACTCCCACCCTCTAGGAGATGCGTGTTGCGGCTACAGGTGGTGGTGCGCATACCTGTGAGGGTCCAGGAGAGCGGAGTTGTCTGCAATGGGGACGAGACCAGGACAGGCTTTTGGTGTCATCTGATGTTCTGTACTCTGTTCAGCGCCTCAGCTTCATTAGGCCCTAAAGATCTTAGAGGCAGTCCCCTCTGAAGCACTCTCATACACCATGCTCACAGACTAATTCCAGGCAGGTGTAAAATGGAACAAGGGCTTTATTGGCAGTCACTGCAGTAGATGGTAAAACATTGTTGCTGAGCTCAGAGGATCCCAGGCCTCTGGATGTGCTGGCTTCAAGTGTGGAGCATTAGATCTTCCTGAGGCAGTCAGCCATGAGGGCCTGACTGGCCTCCCTCCCACAGGGAGGAGACAGGCCACACACCTCCACTCTCTTGGAAGGGTGGGAGAGCACTAACTAAATTTGACACTGTCCCTCAGAGGAACCAGAAGTTGGGGGCTCAAGGTCTGTACCCTGATAGGCTACACACAGACCATCAGTTGCCACCACCAATCATCACTCAGAGGAGCCTGTGTGGGGTCAATTGCCCACAGGACTGCCTGTCACACCCTAGACTGCTAAGGACTTTTGACAGGGGGAAAAGAGGCAGAGTAGACTAACCATGTTACCTAAGTAACATTTATGTATCAACCATTCGATTTACATGAAGATACAAGAAAGTTGAGCTCTATAAAGGTTGGACCATAGCGCCTCGTGCATAAGTCGCCTGAGCGATCAGTGGACTCGGATCGCTCAGGACAGGTGGGTGTGACGTCACAAGGCTAATTTGCCCTCTGGCTGAACTGCTCGTGTCGCGGCCGTTGTGTGTAAAGACAAAATTATTTGTAAAAAAAATCTGCTGCTCTGGCACGCTTGTGCGTGGTCACATACGCTATGGCTGGCCCCATAGATCTATTGCATTTTGTTAACGTCGTGCTCCATCGCTCGCACTATGGATGTGGCCTAAGGGAGTGTAACGTCACCAAAGCTTTCTACTGCAACATTGTTAATCATTGAATTGGGAAGAAAAGGAATCAAAATCAATTGTGAATACTAGTTATCTAGGATTTGTAGCTATTATTTTGAAGTCAAGTCAAAGACCAACACGCCGAAGCAATTAAGTGGCACCTCCATATGTATCTCAGATTTGTTGAACTTTACTTTTGGTCTTGCTGTCAACGCTGCAGATTGCAATAAATGGAATAGTACTAGAAGTCAAAACCGGCAAGTAACAATAGGTGGGAACCTTTTGCATTAAATCGATGAGAATGAAGATGAATGGAGCACATTTTAAAGTCTTTCAAGGGAGCTTTCCACTGTGCCTCGTAAAGTTAACTAGTGTTTTCTGTCTGTCATGTGGATGTGAAACTTGACCCTGAACATGTAAGAACATGTAACTCTAAATGGAAGACTATCCCATGCAAAGATAATCCAGAAACTTCACATAACTCAAAATATGGAGACATGTATAGTGGGTAATACTGGAAGAAACCATGAATTGATATGAAACCAAACAAATCTGACATTACATTTGTGATGGTTACACGGTCTTGGGCCAGACATCACAAGAAGAAATTCCCTTTGTTTGACAGATGGATTTCAAGGGAAATTAAAAGACCATGACGGCGACTAAAAGTGGGGTTGAAGGATGACATCACACTTGTTTGTGCAATATGAAGACTTGGAACTGCAGTACATGGAAAATCATTTTGGTGGCCACCATCCAGATATGATCGACAAAAGCTGCGGCTTTGTATATGTGTTTATTCTACAAAGCTGGATAAATTCACACAGCTGATGTGAGGGGCTGAAGGACTGCAGCTGCTTATGAATGTCTATGACCGCTCCTGAAGTCTTGCTCACAATGTGTTGTTGTGCTATGCAAGGCAATGGGGGTGGGGGGGTGTGAGGAGCGAGGGAGGAGTGTGCAAGTTAAGGAAGCAAAGCAGTGATTGCTCTTAGGTTCTGGAGCAGCCAGTCTTTTCTGTGCCATACCTCACTATAATTGAGCATTGCTTCAAACTTTACAGCATTGACTAATTTTGGGAGGGAATGCAACAGCTAGATATTTGCAGAGGGAAAACATATTTGAAATGTAATAGGAGTGCCTGTATAAATACAAAAAAAAGCAATCTACTGTGTGCCAATGATTTTATTTTTTAATTTTTTTGTAATTTATTTTTATAGAGATGATGGAAGCAGGGGGTCTCCAGGGCTGAACACTGTGAATTTCTGCTCTGGGGAGTCCTTGCTTCCAGCGATGCCTCCGGAGGAGGGCGGGGGGGGGCAATAGGAAGCCTCACTGATGTCACGGCTTCCTATTGGCCCACAGGGCACAGGAGCTTTGAAAAGGGGACATTACGTGATCCCTTGTAGTCAAGTCCAGTGTCTACTGTGTCGCTGGAAGCAGGTGGTCCCCAGAACTGAAATTAATTGCATTCAGCTCTGTAAACCACCTGCTTCAATACAATATAAAAATAAATAAACTTTGCAAAAAAAAGCCTGCTTGGATTGCCGCATTAAAGTAAAGCTCATAGATTCCCAAAAAACGGTAGATAACTTTTTCTGCAACTTTTTTGATTTACCATTGATCATTGACCATTCTAGTAATGCTCTCACTGAGGTAAAGTAAAAGAATAGCATATCCAGTACCCTGTTTCTAAGTTGCATCGTCCCTGCCGTTCAGCCTTGGGAAGAAAGATATTCCTGCCATCCTTCTACCTATAGACACGGCCGCTAGACCCCTCTCCTTCAAACCCATCAAGTGACTTGGCAAGGTGTCCACCTCTGTAGCCTTGCCTCCTGCTGCCCTTTCAGACTCCCGAAACTCCCGCCACACTGCTGTGTATGAGCCCCACGTACCCGGGGCGAGTGAGGCCCTGACTAATCCATACACACAGCCGTCCCCAGTTCCTACAAGGCTACTGGGCACCTCTCGCCGTGAGTCTCTGCCCCCGTTGCCAGTCTCCGAAATAGCTCCATCTGCGAACGTGATAGCTGACTCACTGTTGTTCTCCACCCCAGGAACGTGCCTAGCCCTGAATGCGATGTTAAGTTGCAGGCACCGCAGCACAAATCTCCAGAAGTGCCAGTACTTGGGACCGTGAACCAAAGTTGTTCACGGCCTCCACTACGCCCATGTTATCAGACCAGAAGGTGACCTCTCGGTTTACAAAGTGAAGCCCCCATAGGTGCACAGCAACTAGTAATGGGAACAGTTTCAAGAATGTCAAATTCTTTGTCAACTGAGGCCACCGCTCCGCGCACCACGCTCCGTTAAAATATGCGCCAAAGCCCACTGACCAGGATGTGTCCTTGAAGAGCTGTAGCTCTGCGTTCCGCGCTGGACACCCCCTCCTCAACGTCTTCCTGTTGTATTTTGCTAAGAATTCGAGCCACACCGCCAAATCCTTTCGGATTTCCACTGACTCGAACGAAGTGGCTGGGGCATTTTACTCCCGCCGTGGCTGCCGACAAGCGTCTGGAAAATACCCTCCCCACGGGCATATTGCGGGCTGCAAATACTAGATGGCCCAGCAATGATTGAAAATGCTGTATAGAGGTCTTCCTCAGAAGCATGAATTCCCTATCTATCCCATCGTTGACCGACGCCCCTTTTGGATAGGATAGATGTTGAATTAGCCTGAACTCCCCCTCTTAATTGGGAACCACCCCCAGCGGTGACACCCTAAGGTTGCTAAGTGGAGGGGAATCAAAAGGGCCTGCCATTTTGCCCAACTCGAGCTCCTTTTCGATTTTTTTTTCTTCCTAGCCACGCCCCAGTTCAGCCTGACTTTAAATTCCTTTCGACACCCGACCCCGCCTGATAATCAAATGGGATCCTAAATCCCTCCCTAAACCCTTCTTGCAATAACTCGGCTGCCCCTGTATTGGGGTATCTTTCCAGCCAAGCCACCATTGCCTCTGCTGAAATTGGCGTTCGAGACATCCTGCCCAACCTGCTGTCCTGTGCCCTTAAACCCCTTACTATCTCTTGAAACATTTCGACTTGGGGTGCTTTCCCCCGCAACCGGCGCAGGTGTGCTGGAAATGACAATTGACTTATCTGCATTTGGACTTGTTGAATCTCCAACATACGCATGGCTGCTTACTAAATGCGTGTCCCCTTCCTGCTGTGCGTGCCTGAAACCCTCCCCTCCTCCCCCCGCCAGACTCCCCTGTGGCTGCAAACCCCTGCCCCAAAATGTGTTCAAAATATAAATCGACGTCCTTACAATTCTATGTAACCACTCCTTGATTAGCCTCCTTACTCTGTCTGAATTCTACATCGTATGTCCACAACCCCATTCCCCAGTGTTTTTGAAATACTGTCCTGATTGTCCTGATATTTGAACAACGCGGAGCATAACTGCGGCTCCTTTTTTGCCTGCCAATATCCTGAACGTCTGCGCCCAGTTACTAAAGTGCATGGGAACAGTTTTTCTACATCCTCCTTCTTGGCCTCCACTTTCTTATCAGATTTTGCTATAGCGTCATTGTACCCGGGAAGTAACGACAGTATCTCAATGTAATCCCCTGCCCAAATCTTTTCTTTAATCTCCTTTGACAGATGCGCACCTAGGGATCGGGACACTGCTGTGTACGAGTCCCCATACGCCACATCCCCCAACCTCTTTGACCCAGTTGCTGCTACAGGGCCCCCGGGCCCAGCCCCCTGCGCTGCACCTCCTGCTACGCCAACTACTGTTACGAATCTGCCGCGAGCCAGGAACAAGTGACCGGTCCTTGCTCTTGGCTGCTGGTTTAATCCCTGAGGCTCCTCCCCCTTTACGCCCCCTGGCCGCTCTTACGGCAAATCAGGTTCGGAGAGGCCGCGCTCCCCCGGTCACCGGCTGTTGCCGCCTATTCATGCTAGGCCAGCTTCATAATGGCTGCTGTTTGTTCTTTCTTTGTAGTCTCATCTTTGGAGTGCAGATGCAGTTATGTTCTTGTGGTATGTTATCCTACATATTTTTTTTTGCAATGGAAAGAGTGAAGCATTTAAGAGATTAATGCTGTTTCAGATAATTAGATTGCTGGATCTTCATTAGTAGAATCTTGTACAATTTAAAATGTAAATTTAGGTAACCTGACACTGAAGCCCTGATTGATATTTTGCCAGCTGATATAAGTATGCCCATTAAGATTCAAAAGCTTGTCCTCATGGCTGATTACACGTATGGCAACACAAAGTAATGGGCTTTTTGTAACCATTGGGAGCAAACTACAGTTTGTGTGTGCGGTACTTTGCCTACATCTGTGCATATATTCTATCTCGTTCAGTTCTTGAAGATGCATAGGAAAAATGTTTTAGATCAATACACAAAAATATATAGCAGGAAGATTTTAAACACTAGTATTAAGTTTCGCTTTTTCATTCTTTTAATAGGTGTTTATATTTTAAGTTACTGTACTACATAGAACAGATCCGTAAAATGATAGAAAGCTTTTCCATGAAGAGGCAACCAACTGTGATCTCTCGTGTTATACAATAGGTAGTAGCAGTAAGTGCTGTGACGTTCGTTTAATTTCTCGAACAGACATTCCCACCACATTGAAAATAAAGTTTTACATTGTTGACCTGTTTTTTAATGGTTTTCACAATTTAATCGTCTCTAAGGATGATTGAATTTTTCAAAGTGAAATTTTCACTTATTTTGATTGTGAAACCATGAGTAAGCGTTTGTTTTCTCATTCTAATCTTATCTGGTTAGTATAAGGATAATGTCTTTTTCATAATGTCTTTAATTATGCTGCCATCTTTGGCCAACACAAGAAACAATCTGGAGCTAAAATTGTGTGCATATTCTGTATTTTAAATATATTTATTTTTATTTGTTGGTTTGAGGCACTCTATTGCAAAGAAAGTCTAAGGCCTTGCCCCCGCTGCCTACTACAGCGTCCGCTGTGGCCCTCCCCTCAATGGTGCCGGGCCCGCTGCGAGGGGGGGCCGCAGCGCTCGGGCGAGAGCTGCTCCTGCTCTCAATAGAATTGAGAGCAGGACTTGCGTCGAGCGATTAGGCACGCCCCCGGCGGTTCAGCCAATGAGGGCAAACCTGCCGGGTGACGTCATGGCCGCGCCCCCGTCACTCCCCTGCCAAGCCCCCCCCCCCGGTCTCTCCTCCTGCAGTGAGCTGCAGACCGGGGAATCGGCTGAACGCGCCGCCAATATCGCGGGCGCGCGTTACAGCGGTGTGACTGGGGCCTTAGCCTTACTTAGCTTTGTCAGATGGACGGTCCAGCTTCACCCAGATCCTATAGTTTGAAGGAGCTGGTAGCTGGCACTCCTTATGAAATTGGTCCCTTAAATGAATCCATACAGATACAAAAACACACACACACACGCTCTACACACACTGGAGCTCTACACACACTGGAGCTCTACACACACTGGAGCTCTACACACACTGGAGCTCTACACACACTGGAGCTCTACACACACTGGAGCTCTACACACACTGCAGCCACAATAAAAAATGCAGCCACTTACTAAACTTTGCACTCTCCCCCCCCACCTCTACACACAACACAGCACCTCTACACACACCCCACATACACACAACACCTCTATACACAGCACCTCTACACACAAACTGCTGCTACACACACATGCTACACCCATAAACACTGCTTCTGACACACACACTGGCGCTCTCTATACACAAACACAGCACCTGTACACAGATATACAACACAACAGCACACACACTGCTACTGACTCACAAACAAACTGCAGACAGCCACTTCTTTGCAGGACCCCCTCCACCCCCCATTCAACTGAATCTACTCAGAAAATCTCAGTCAGCTCGGGAGGGGGAGGAGTCAAGCCATGGCTGATACTTTTTGACCAATCCGCTGCCCTCTGAGGTGTTCAATCTAACCAATCCCCTGCCCTGTCTCAGCTGTTCTGAAAGCTGATTGGCTGGAAATAAACAGATTGAAAACTGCACTTTGCAAGCTGCTAAAATTCCGGACATTACTGATTGGTTAAAATTCCGGGCATTATCCAATCAGCGAGCAGGGTTTTCAATAATGCCCTGAATTTTACTCCTTTAGCCTATAATATTAGATAAATATCATTATAATCATTTTTTAGTAATGTCATTTGTTGTATTAATTATTTTGTCCCGGTTTTTCATTTTCAAAATCTGGTCACCCTAACATTTACATTACATTTAACTGATTTAAGACATGCCTACTGCCCATTAGTCCACATTCCTCATGGTTGGTTCTACCCCTTTAAATGAAATCTATTAGGACAGATAAATGTATAAGTAGTAAAAAAATTTAGGCCACATTCTACTTCATTAACACAATTGGTAATTGTAAAGCTTGAAGGCATTTATCCCTGGGATGCTACAGGTGTTAAGTGTGTTTAATGCCCTTATAGCCCTTAAAGGGTTAATGAAGACATTGAATCTGCACCATTAGACTTTTTTTGTAATGAGGAGGCTACAATCTGAACAGAACTAATCTCTTTTGGATCATTACTTCACCTAATCACAAAGCCTTTTTTAATTCAAATCCTGACAGTTCTAATTGGTGACCCTCTGGAGCCTGATAATTGCATATGATATCTGGTCTTCTGCAGTATACCTAATGTTCTTTGCAATTAAGGGAGAAATGTAGCTTAACCCTTAGGACTGATCTAATGGAAAAATTCATCTGTGTTCTCATTATTCAATCATTAAATAACCTGGTATGCTCTTCCAAAACGATGCCACAAGCTCCAACAGACTTGGTTTTGTGTTAACTTTTGTATTCTACCCAATAGTCTAGCTTGATAAATTACATGCTATCATCTAACGTAGTTTTACAAAAACTTTTGGTTTGTGTAAAAGAAAGTGGTGGAATGGTTGAGTTTGTGGTGCAAGGGTGAGATGGGATAAGAGTGCACGGGCACCAGGATTTTAATGTTTGTTTCTGGATTAAGACACTAAATATCTTACATTTTGTTTCTTTTTCATGTACAGTAGGTTTACATAAAATGATAAGCCTAAGCTTTCTATTTTATGTTTCTATTGGTTGGTACAAAAACATTCATTTGACATCACTATAAATTTGATTGCAATGTGTGCACTTGCAAGTTTGTCGGGGCGATCAACAAATTATGGTTTGCGGATTTCGTTTTACCCCCATTTGCTGCAAAGTGCTAGTGTTTTGGAAACCGCTTCTACATGAGTTATAGCTGTAAGGTTGGACAGGGAGAGAACTGTTTGTCACCATGCTTGTTACCTTCTAGGGCTGCGTCCATACAGGGGCAGACTGCGCGGACATGTCTGCACGCTGTGCAATCAGACTGCCTAAAGGCAGTGATTGCGTCTATACAGAGGGCGCGTGCGGGAGAGGGCGCGCGATGCGGGTGAAATCTGTCAAAACTGATTTCTCACGCGATAGGCTGGTCACGTGAGCGGTTCGCCCGATGGCCTGCCCATAGTCACGCCCCTGGACGGCGCGCGTACTAAGGCAAGGGTAAGCACCTGCTTTCCCTGAGCCTCCGCACGGCTGTACCCTCTGAAAGCAACCTATGTGTGCTCATTTGCATGTCATTTCCCAGAATCCCCTGCTCTTGTGGTAGCATTGCATGCTAGGTGATGTCTTAGACAGGTCTGCAATCCTGCTTTTTGCCATGTGAATGTGCTCACAAGTGATATTTTTATTTATGCATGCTTTAAATCCTACTTAATGGGGTGTATAAGGTTAATGAGATATAGTTTTTTACTTTTGTTTCCTGTTGTACTTTGCATTATTTTCTGATTTACATAGAGTAAGGGTATTTCAGTAGGTTATACTCTTCATGGTAGTCCTTGTAATCGCCAATCCTCTAAAGCAGTTTCCCAACTCCAGTCCTCAAGTACCCCAACAGGTCAGATTTTCAGAATATCCCTGCTTCAGCACAGGTGGTTGTCTTCAATTGAGCCACTGATTGACCCACCTGTGCTGAATCAGTGATATCTTTAAAGCCTGACTTGTTGGGGATACTTGAGTTGTTTGGAAACACTGCTCTAAAATGATTAATTGCAGGCATCTTTAACAGCAAATGTGGGTTAACAAGGCGGCAAACGCGCCAGGTTTTGATTTGTCCTATCATTTGTGATATTGGACAGCTGAAGTGCTTTGTGATGTATTACAAATCCCTTTTATCTTATGTTCTTCTGCAACAGCACTTCAGCCTGTCTGTCTTACTGTTTGACATCCCAAATGAGCTCCTGAAGAAAATGCGTTTAACTATTGTAATGTGAATTTGGTAAAGTGCTTGCACATATGCATTTTGTTGTGAATTAATGAAAATAGAGGTGGACATGGCCTTTAGGACCTCTATGAATGCAGAAGTCTTAGCACAGGCTATTTCAACAATTGCAGAAACATCTGCATATAGAGATTTTATTCCTTGGCTTTATCAGAAAACGTAATCATACTTTTGCACTTATTGTAAAGTCAAGTGGCTGTAAGGATTCACACAATATACATTCTGTACCACTACAGTAATCTGGGGTTTAGTAAAAGACAAATCCACCCTTTCAACCTTGAAAATCTGATTACAAATCTGAGTGGAATTTGCTTTAGAAGTAATTATTCTGTTGTATAATATATTTTGTTTTCCATATTCAATGTGTAAGGATGTGTCCATTTAACTGGATACAGTAAAAAAAAATTAGCCTAGGTTGCAGTATGTATAATTACCAAAATCAGGGGTTCTCAACTCTAGTCCTCAAGCCCCCCAACAGGTCTGTTTTTAAGGATATTCCAGCTTCAGCACTGGTGGCTCAATCAGTGGTTTAGTCTTATCAACATATCGTTGTGCTATACCTTGCATGTAAATAGTCTGAGAGGTAGATGCCCAACAGACACTATAGTGTAGCTATTATGCACACTATCACTAAATCTGTATTTTTGTCACAGTATTAGCTTTGCACGGTAACACGTTGGAGAGTTAATTGGGCATCAGATACTGCAATTAACAGAAGTGCACGTCGAGGTGACCAGTAATATATTGAAGTGGCCATTGTATTACATCATTTTTCCATATATTCACAGGTTCTCATCTGTGCGCTCATCTGAGTATCAGCTCCAAAGAACTTTTTACTACAAAGTGGTTTAGTCTTCGATTGAGCCACCGGTGCTGAAGCTGGAATATCCTGAAAACCTGACACGTTAGGGGGTCTTAAGCCAGGGGTTCTCAACTCCAGTCAAGTGAATGATGCTGCACCGCAAGTCTATACTAGCAGACATGGTTTATCTAATAAAATGTATGCTCCAAAATAGAAATTCATTTGCTTACAGTATCATTTGCAAACCCAAATATATAAGAGCAAACTCTGGTTCTTAGATAATGAATAGTTTACTTGTAAAGCATAGAGTATGATCATACACAAGTCAATGAGACTCTCTGCCAGGGGAGGGCACAAACAGGCATTATATACACTTGATTTCCTTTGTCTTTAATAAGTTGCTAGGCAGAATATAATGGCTACTCCCTATTCTTTAGCCAATCATCTAACACGGGGCGCAAACTTTTTTCCCTGCACCCCCCTGCCGACGGTCCCCTCACTCCCGCGCCCCCCCTAACCCCCACTTACCTGCGTTCTGGCGTCATGACCATGTTGCCATAGCAACGTGGTGTCACATGACCTCGCCGCGTTGCCATGACGACGCAGGGAGGAAGCCACCGGAGCCTAGGTAAGTAAAGGTTTACAGAGGCCTGCAGCTCCCCTGGCACTTAATTTAAGTGCCTTCGGGAAGCGTGCGGGGCCTCTGTAAACCCTGCGCCCCCCCTGGGGGTCGCGCACCGCTGATCTAACAGATCATTAAAACTGGATTAAAATAGCTCTTTAGGAATCAGGTACTTCGTGATACCAGGAATGTGGGCATTACAACAGACACGGTCGTAAATCCACTGTGAGGGATTCTCATTCATACCACACACATATTCTTACACACAAAATGGATACTAAAGACATAACAGAACAGACAAAATGAAAACAGAACATCTCCGTCAATTCCTTTCCACAGACCCACCCCCCCAGTCCATTTCAGTAATATCATCCATTTCGAAAGTATATTCATTTCAGCAATAATTCAACAGCAACATCCCAGCGCAGCACTTATTGAATTCTATGTATTTAGCCGCACATCATGCCAGGGGTCCAGAAATGGCTTGGGAATCACTGCTTTTATAAAAGGCATAATTTGTTACCAATATGAATTGGTTTTCAGTTGGTGTGGGAGAGTTAACACTTTTTTTCTAAAACGATGTAGAACAATATATACAGTATTAACATATACATTGTTTTTGCCAATATTTGTGTGTGGACTCTATCTGCATGCAATTTACATTTTATGCCGGTATTTTTGGCAATTTTTGTCATTGGTATTTAAAAATTTTTTTTTTTTTAGTATTCTTTAAAAATGAGTGTACTGTACACTGTAAAGTGATACTTCTGAGTTAAAGGGGCAGTTTGTCTTTCTAAATTCAGTTTTTTGCATTTACGGCAATGCAATTATTTGTGTTGACGATCTATCCATTCTCCAGTGATCAATCGCATATCCTGCTTCCCACGGCATGCACTATGGCTACCTAAATAGTTCCCATAGCAACTCAGGGAAGCTTAAATCATTAAAAATGGCAACGTTAATTTAGAAAAAAAAGTAGTATTATCTAATACCAGACAACGGGTTTGTTGAAACAAACATGTTTTGAATGAAATGCTGCTTTAATCACACCAGAAATATTTTTAAAGTAAACTACATTTTGATATTAGATGAAAAACTAATGTTAAATGAAAAGGCAGCAATTTTAATTGTGGAAACGCATGTTGCCTCAGAGCACCTTCATGCAGTCAGTACAGTACACACTTTCATCAGGGTGTCAGTGTTGAGTT
This sequence comes from Ascaphus truei, assembly GCF_040206685.1. NCBI lineage: Eukaryota > Metazoa > Chordata > Amphibia > Anura > Ascaphidae > Ascaphus > Ascaphus truei. The sequence goes on along the minus strand of NC_134484.1, from coordinate 27,254,098 downwards.
TGGATATGCTCCATTCATCGTGGCCAACATGTGACCCGACTGATTTTTTTCAGCCCAAACAGTAATGTTCATGAGTAATTTAGTGTCTGAAAGTCCAATTATTTTGCAGATTTTTAGGTGCCAAAATTTTTTTTAAGAGTAAAGTGTCCGTAAAGATTTATTGCCATACCAGGGCTTCCAATAACATATGAACAAAAAAAATGTATTCTATTTCAAACATCAGAATAAATCTAATTTATGGTTTGTTGGAAAAGAGCAGCATGTCTCATATTCTACTCCACTGAACACAGCAATGTTGCTTCAGGCTTAAGCAATGATATCAATGAAAATACAGCTCAGCCATTTAATTATTTTAAGAAACGTTCAGAAACATTGTTGGAAATTAGTAATGTTTGGCCCCGTGACAGCAGTCAACCACAAGCTCTTTATCCATAGGGAATTGCTTCTGGTAAGAAGCAGAGAACTCGACTAGTGTAGTCTATACTCTACATCAGGGGTGCACAAACTTCCTGCGCTGCGCCCCTCCCCCCGCCTGCTCTCCTCGGTCTCGCCCCACCTTACCTCTATTGTGGCGTCACATGACGCTGTGTGGTGATGTCACGTCACGTGACCCGCGTTGTCCTTTGACGTCATGTCTCCATGGCACCGGGCGTTAAAGGACGCCGCGGGGTCAGGCCGTCGTGTCATTTGAAGCTGCGTTGCCATGGAGACGTGAACTGAAGCCTGGTAAGTACGTTTACAGAGGCTTCTGTAACCACCATGTGCCCCCCCAAAAGTCTCCCGACCCACCCATGTGGGGCACCCCCCAGTTTGCGCACCCCTTCTCTACATTATTTTAGAACAGTTAAATGGCATCCAATTTTTTTTTAAACCTCTATTTTTTACTCTTGGTAATCCTGATTGTGAGAAACACCTAGTGTGTTTTGGGGAAACATTAATGTGAAAGCATTTTTGTTAATTTCTAGAGTATGCATTTAAACTGCTTTACATAAAAACAGTGGGATATTAAATCCAGCTTTGAACCTAAAATTGCATAGCTGTTCACGCCATAAAGCATCTCACCTGTTTCACATTCATATTTCTTTCTATTCTGTATATTGAAAGTCTATTGTAAATGCAAGCGTATGTTTAAGTGATACTGGCAAGTACAGCCAGGCAAATTGTTCTTGCGTGCTGCTTTCAAGTGTGTCTGGGGACCAGAACAGGACTAGATACGATGAGTTGCTACAGATACGGCAACCAAATATAGCTATTGTACTAATGTTTTTGTGGATTATAAAGAACCTAATTTAGCTCTCTTCGATAATGTTTTAATGCATGTCACTGCACAAAATAAGACTTCATAATTGAGTTTAGGGACTTGCAATGTGTTGTCGTGCCCCTTGATCGAAGCACCAACTCGTTATTGGACCCGAAAGGGCAATATTACTGTAAATTGCAGGTTTGAATTTAAGATTCATCGCGAACAAAAGGCCAGAATAAATCATGCGTTAAAATTTATGTAACGTAATGTAACACATGCTCCCCCACCCTAAGGGATATCTCGGGTTGTTACCTGGTGTTGGTGCTCCCTGTTAGGCTCACAGGAGGCTCTGAGCATCCGCCGGTGGTATTGGGATTGGCAGGAAAGGCTTTCGGTGCTTGGTACCTTCTATTCTGGGTGAAGCGCCTCCATTCCAACAGGGCCCACCAGGCATGAGTGCTGTCCCATGTTGGAAAACAGGTGATCCCAACAGGGAAAAGAAAGCGGAGCACAGCCGTGCAAAAAAACGGGTAATCCGGGGTTCCAGCGTAGTCTGGTTGAAAAAAATCTTTAATATATATTCAACAACATGGTACAGACAGGTAAAAAATTCCTCTTGCGCGTTTCACGCTGTAAAAGCGCTGTTTACAGCGTGAAACGCGCAAGAGGAACTTTTTACCTGTCTGTACCATGTTGTTGAATATATATTAAAGATTTTTTTTCAACCAGACTACGCTGTAGCCCCGGATTACCTGTTTTTTGCACGGCTGTGCTCCGCATTCTTTTCCCTGTTGGGATCACCTGTCTGCTAACGCCACGTGATGCTTCCCAACGGAAGAAGACCAGGTGACCATATGTGAGTAATTTATGCCATTTATTGCTTACAATGGCATGGGATATTACTGGTATTGAAACCACAGGGACATCTGATGCTCTAGAGGCAGTCCAAATAGGAGAACCAGTGGGACGGATATATTACCCCATCTGCATTATCTACCAGGACTTGTATATACGCCCCTCTTTAATGAGCTTACACCTGTGATTACCAGCACTCGCTGATTTCCGGTCACCTTTATGATTTCTTCTCCAAGCAAGTTTACTTATTGAATTGTGTATGTGACTGGGTACCCGGTTCATTTGCAGCACCGTGTCCTATGGAACTTTGTTCTGTTTTTACCACCCTGTTGGAAAACATTCACCTCCTGCTGAAGAACTGCATTCTCAGGCAGGAGTTTAAACCGAACTGGGGTCTTTATTTTTGGACAGCAGTGCACAGCATGACCACACAGCAGTCTTTGGTCCCTGGACTCAACCCCCAGAGCTTGAGGCCCCAGAGGTCTATCCCTGACTCCCATATTCACTGGTATAATATGGGGTAGATAATCCCACTCCCTGAAGGACGACAAGGAAGGTAAACCTTCCCCTGGCCCTGGCTCCACATTTCCACAACACACTAATTTGGCTGCAGCCCCTTTTTGCCCAGGGGAGGGTCCCAGGTCACTGCCCGTATTATGTGCAGTACCTCTGCCTTGAAATACCCCCCTTCACTTCTAGGGAGTTGTTTACTGCCGATGGCCGAGATTAACCCTAACACTGCCTGTGCTGGTACCAGGGCTTGCTGGCCAGGGGGTACCTGGCTACACGTATTTTGCGTGTTAAAACATAATAGCTTGTTCTTGTATAGAGAAGTCCTGCGAGAGGTGAGCGGAGCACAGCAGAGCAAATGCAGGGGCTATACACCAAGGTGAATAAAAATCCTTTATTGCATGATCGACATCATGGTAGTGGGTAAGTAAAAATCTCTTACGCGTTTCAGGCGTCTGCCCTTTATCAAAGAGAAGTTCTGTCGATCATGCAATAAAGGATTTTTATTCACCTTGGTGTATAGCCCCTGCATTTGCTCTGCTGTGCTCCGCTCACCTCTCGCAGGACTTCTCTATTTGTCTACTACCAGCGTGATGCACGCCATAGGAACAGCCGACACCTCCCAACCGTGAGTACCCCAGTTTGCTCACCTGCGCTCTGGGGCTTATGTTCCTTGTACCCACACACTTCCTAGGGGGACATTAAACTGTTCTTAGGTAATCAGATATTTTTCATTGATTGTACCGGTAGATACAGGTACCGCCCGCTACAGAGAGGAAAGGGTCTACTTTATGGAACACACGGCACACATGTTTTAGAAGACGGCTTTTGCCAATTTGCTATTTCTTATGATATATGATATATACCTACCTCCACAAGGAATACCATATAGCTGAGCACGGTAATACCATATAGCTGATCCTTTCCCTATTTTTCATTGTTCTTGTATAGCGCTGCTAGTTTTACGTAGTGCTTTAGAGACATTTTGCAGGCACAAGTCCCTGCCCCATGGAGCTTACAATCTGGTTTTGGTGCCTGAGGCACAAGGAGATAAAGTGACTTGCCCAAGGTCACAAGGAGCCGACACCGGGAATTGAACCAGGTTCCCCTGCTTCAAACTCTGCCAGTCAGTTTCTTTACTCACTGAGCCACTCTCTCTCCCATACAATTAATCCTTTGTTTCCCCATACTGTTGATACTTCATCTAGAGCTATCATGGGATTTTTGCTTGCTAGAGATCCACAGGATCTAAACAGAAGATTCCCTCACGGTTTCCATACCATATGTGGCACTCCTGGTACTGTGGTGTTACCAAAGGGGTAAATAACATTTGCAACATGTATATCCGATTCTGTTACTAAAGAGCAAACTTTGTTTTATTATGACATTTTATGTGGCTGGTAACTAAAGATATTGCATTCTTCCATTTATTTCCATATGATTGTCACAAACATCCCTAAATGATTGGAATGTCATCCTCTAAAGATGACAAAAAAATAATGGTTGCATTTGAACTCTATGCATTCTCCCCCCCCCCCCCCCCCATAATCCTTATCTGCCAAGTTTGTGGTTAGCATTACATCTGCAACACCATCATAACCATGTGACCAAATGTTCTATGTGACTTACATCCTCAAACATGAAACATGTGTGAAACCCGCCTTTGTTTTTCTTTCGCTACAGAAATTGAAAAAATCCAGAAGGGCGAAGAAAATACTGAAGACCAATATATAGATGTGGTCATAAATAAGAATATGAAATTGGCACAAAAAGTCCTAATTCCTATTAAACAATTCCCCAAGGTAAGTGTATTGTCAAATTTGGTTAATATATAGGTAGCCATGAAATAAATCAAATATCCCTAGGCTTTCAGTCAGACTATCCTGCAACCCAGTTCAAACTAAATTAAAACTAAATATTTTACGACTTTATGAAGGCTCCCTATTGATCTGGTTGGTGCCTTACTTGAGTAGCTTGGATACGTTTGCAGGAAGATACTGTAATTAATGTTAAGCACTGCTGAGTAGTAATAGGAAATTTGTGTAGTTTTTTTTTTTTTTGTGCAAGAATGTTCCAAGTCAATTAGCATAAGGCAAAATGGAATCACCAGTAGCTGTAAGGGAAGCTTTTATGCTAGAAGTCATAAATTGAACAAGAGAATTTGGCTGCTCCTGCCAATGAGATTTTAGTGAGCAGACCATATGGCTGCCTGTAAAGGCTGACATTGCACTTAAGTCTTTATTCCATGAACAGTGAAATAACTAGTCTATACTGGAGAAGAGATCTGCTCCTTTCAATTGAATGGCAATAGAATGTTCTGTTTTTTTTCTCAATGTAACTAGCTTCTGTAGAAAGTGAGTTCCTAGAGTAATTTGTTTCTTATTTGCATTTACTGTAAAAATATGTTACATTCCTGCACAGAACAATAATTACCAATCGACTATAGCCTGTAACTAACTGTTACATATACCTATACCTATAATATATATTCTTTAACTGCATGCAATGTCTTGTATGTAATGTATACCCTGTTCACTTATGTAACTGTATTTGTAACATATATTATTTGTCTTGACTATGCCCAGGACATACTTGAAAATGAGAGGTAACTCTCAATGTATTACTTCCTGGTAAAATATTTGATAAATAAATAGCCACGTTCAAGGCCCCTTAAAAAGGTAGTGTTGCTTGGCAACATCTATGGCTGAGTCATACTGTGGCAGAAAGCGTGGACGCGTACGCATGCAGCGTGCGGAGGCAGGAGTGGGCACGGGATGCGTGAGAAATCAGTCAAAACTGATTTCACGCGAGATAGGGCGGTCATGTGAGCGGTTCGCCCAATGAGGGCGAACCAGCTCCATGACATCATTGGCACGCCCATAGACGAGCCCATGGACGGCACGCGTACCATGGCCAGGGAAAGCACCCGCTTTCCCTCAGCCTCCGCGCTCCTCCGCACAAGAGACATGTCTATGGATGCAGCCTAATGGTGTTAAACATTGAAGCACTCTAATCGGAAACCTCAGATGGTCCTATAGAGCAGCGGTGCGCAAAGTGGGGGATGCGACCCCCAGGGGGGCGGGAGATTGTGCTGGGGGGGTGAGGGCAGTTGCAGAGGCCCCACGCTCTTCCCCCAGACATTTAAATTAAATGCCGGGGCATCGCGTGAGGCCCCTGCAACTGTTTACTTACCGGGATTCAGCAGTCTGTGTTGCGTCACCATGGCAACGCGGCGCCAATAGACGCTGCGGCACCATGTGACCTGACGTCACACGCCCATGCAGCGTCATCTGACGCGGATAAAGGTAGGCAGGGGGGTGCGAGAGCCGGGGCCAGAGAGACAGGGGGGCGCAGCACAAAAAGTTTGCACTCCCCTGCTATAGAGAAGTCCTAATTCAAGGTGTTGGCATTGCAAATTTAACAACTACAGTATTGGGTCCATCTGCAATAAAGCAGTTGAAAATGAGAATGTACACCCCATGCGTACTAAAAGTAATCCACTTCAGCAAATATTATTCGAGTGAACTGTAACTGCATCTTGTTTTCTGTAGTTATTTGGTCTCTAATGTGTTACAAAATGTGCTGATGTTTGTTTGACATCTACATTTTTTTAACAGATTTCGTAATTAAACTTTATGCCGAGTTTGCACTCAGATCGTGTCAGATTTCTAGGGACCGTTTTACTGTATGACATTGCTAATTTTTTTCAGGTACTATTTGGGTTAAATGAGCTTCATACTGTGTGCCCTTTAGAGCAAGATTTATTTTACTTTAAAATGGCCCAAAGCCTGCAGTAGTGTTCACATGGCAATTCCTGCTGCTTATTCTTTCTCCCCACCATGCAGCACAGAGCAGACTACCAAGGATCAGATGAGAACAAAATCTTAATCTCAGATGAAGTTCCTTGAGGTCTATGAATGTCACTTATTGGGAAGGTCTTTGCAGCCATATTAAGGTTTTTTGGCTCATTCTTTAGACCTAAAATAGTAAAATAATTTGTGAGCAGGAAAAAAAATAAAGATGAAATCATTATGTACAGTATTGTGAAGAAATATTAAAAAAATAAACATAGAGAAGTCCCGTCTAGGATCAAAGTGTAGTAATGCAACTGAGCTGTCTAGTGGGTTCACGCCAGGTTATTGAAACATACTGTAGGGGGCTAGTGCACAAATTCACCACTCTTTCCCTGACTTATATCCGCACATTTACCCTTAGCCTGCCATCCTCTTGCTTTAGAGGAGGCCTGCACAACTCGTAAAGTGAGAAGGGCCGAACTGCTCCAAGGAAAAAAAAATTGGGCCGCACAGTTTCATCATCATCATCATCATCATCATCATCATCATCATCATCATCATCATCATCATCATCATCATCATCATCATCATCATCATCATCATCATCATCATCATCATCATCATCATCATCATCATCATCATCATCATCATCATCATCATCATCATCATCATCATCATCATCATCATCATCATCATCATCATCATCATCATCATCATCATCATCATCATCATCATCATCATCATCATCATCATCATCATCATCATCATCATCATCATCATCATCATTTCTCTTCCAGCACCTATCATCATCATCATCATCATTTCTCTTCCAGCACCTATCATCATCATCATCATCATTTCTCTTCCAGCACCTATCATCATCATCATCATCATTTCTCTTCCAGCACCTATCATCATCATCATCATCATTTCTCTTCCAGCACCTATCATCATCATCATCATCATTTCTCTTCCAGCACCTATCATCATCATCATCATCATTTCTCTTCCAGCACCTATCATCATCATCATCATCATTTCTCTTCCAGCACCTATCATCATCATCCTCATCATTTCTCTTCCAGCACCTATCATCATCATCCTCATCATTTCTCTTCCAGCACCTATCATCATCATCCTCATCATTTCTCTTCCAGCACCTATCATCATCATCCTCATCATTTCTCTTCCAGCACCTATCATCATCATCCTCATCATTTCTCTTCCAGCACCTATCATCATCATCCTCATCATTTCTCTTCCAGCACCTATCATCATCATCCTCATCATTTCTCTTCCAGCACCTATCATCATCATCCTCATCATTTCTCTTCCAGCACCTATCATCATCATCCTCATCCTCATCCTCATCTCTCCTCAAGCACCTCTCATCATCCTCATCATCATCTCTCCTCAAGCACCTCTCATCATCCTCATCATCATCTCTCCTCAAGCACCTCTCATCATCCTCATATCTCCCCCAGAACCCCTCACTATCAACCTCTGCGATACTCCCCATCTATCTCTCATACCCCCATCTCTCCCCCTCACCCACACACATAATACTCCCCCTCCACATCAAACACACATCCCACCCCCCTGCACACCACACACATCCCACTACCCCCTGCCCCTCACATCACCCCCCCTGCACTTCACATCACCCCCCCTGCACTTCACATCACCCCCCCCTGCACTTCACATCACCCCCCCTGCACCTCACATCACTCCCCCCCTGCAACTCACATCACTCCCCCCCTGCAACTCGCATCACTCCCAACCCCCCTGCAACTCGCATCACTCCCACCCCCCCTGCAACTCGCATCACTCCCACCCCCCTGCAACTCGCATCACTCCCACCCCCCCTGCAACTCGCATCACTCCCACCCCCCCTGCAACTCGCATCACTCCCACCCCCCCTGCAACTCGCATCACTCCCACCCCCCCTGCAACTCGCATCACTCCCACCCCCCCCTGCAACTCGCATCACTCCCACCCCCCCTGCAACTCTCATCACTCCCACCCCCCCTGCAACTCGCATCACTCCCACCCCCCCTGCACACCACACACATCCCACTCCCCCCTGCCCCTCACATCACCCCCCCTGCACTTCACATCACCCCCCCCTGCACCTCACATCACTCCCCCCCCGCAACTCGCATCACTCCCAACTCCCCTGCAACTCATCACTCCCACCCCCCCTGCAACTCGCATCACTCCCACCCCCCCTGCAACTCGCATCACTCCCACCCCCCCTGCAACTCGCATCACTCCCACCCCCCCTGCAACTCGCATCACTCCCACCCCGCCTGCAACTCGCATCATTCCCACCCCGCCTGCAACTCGCATCACTCCCACCCCCCCTGCAACTCGCATCACTCCCACCCCCCCTGCAACTCGCATCACTCCCACCCCCCCTGCAATCGCATCACTCCCACCCCCCTGCAACTCGCATCACTCCCCCCCCCCACCCCTCCTGCAACTCGCACCACTCTCCCAACCCCACCCCTCCTGCAACTCGCACCACTCTTCCCCCCCACCCCCTCCCCTGCAACTCACACCACTCTCCCCCCCCACCCCTGCAACTCACACCACTCTCCCCCCTCACAAAGAAAACCGAGTCGGGCCCACAGCCCATTTCAGCAGCCCCCCCAGCCCCTTCCATTTCAGCAGTCCCCCCCAGCCCCTTCCATTTCAGCAGCCCCCCACCCCCCTCCTCCCATGTCAGCAGCCCCCTTCCCATGTCAGCAGCCCCTGCTTAAGCCTCGCGCATGTCCTCCCTCACCTCGCGCTCCCTCTTTGCTACGGCTCCTGCTGAAGCTTCACCAACCACCCAGGCCGCGAGACACAACCGGCTACGATGACGGCGACAGCGAGATCACCCTCCCCGCTGTCTGTCTCTTTCACTGCGTCACGCACCCGAGAGACCAATCAGCGGCCGGCTCGCCCAGATGACGCCGCCCCGTGTACGTTAGCTGCGGCAGGGAAGCGCGAGGGATGCGCGCTCTAGCAGCAGACCCGGAAGTTCCGGGTCGCGCTACACTGCTAGAGCGCGTCCCCGTGCTGGAGGAGGGAGGAGGTTAGGTTAGGTGAGAGCGCGCGCTCCTACTGGAACGCGTCCTTTCCCTACCAGGAAAGGGGGTTTAAAGAAGGGGGGGTTGAAGGGGGCCCGCGGGTCGTATGTTGTGCAGCCCTGCTTTAGAGCATGACCTCCCGTTATAGCATTTTTCTCTAAAATATGTTTTTCCGCTTGTCCTTTGAAACACTCTGTATTAACGTTTCTATAATATACCCACTGTCTTCTTGCCTCCAAGCAGTACATTTTGAATTTCTTTAGGCTTTAATAGCCGCTGTTCTAAGAACGTCAGTTACCAAGCTTGTTAGCTACCACATCAAATGTGCAACATCATATTCTACACAAATTACCCTGGTTGGTGTGGCAAATGAGAAACCCATAAGTGCAGATCACCAAAACCGATTTCATGCAACCAATTGTCAACTGAACAGACTTTCCTGCCAATCTAAAACCTCCGTGAATTTGAAATTCTGTTGGCAATCACAATATTAATGTTTTCAACAGTATATTGCATAGTTCACATAAGTGGTATTATCAAGTGGTTTCCTTGTCAGTACCTGGGGTATTTTTTTGAAGGACCAATATGACAAAGGATTTAAGTAGTTCAAAGTACCATTTTCAGCTTTGAGTGCTTATGGATTTGTAATGTACTGCATATTTAACGATGTGCTCCTCACTGTTTTGGATTGAGGTGTGCATATATAAATAATGAAAGGCTAACTGCAGGGTGTAATGCACTTCCTGTGATGTGGAAAAACTAAACATACTAGATTTAACCTAATTTCCAAATATTGGACTTAACTATTAAAGAACTGGAAACAAAGCTGTTTTAGGTAGATGGGCAAATTAACCGTGTGAATCAGACGTGGATTGGCCAGTTCCTTTGTTCCACTGAATAGTCTAAAAAGCAGATTAAAGTAAAAATCCAACAGACCGCAAAAATTCCGAAAGTCTAATGTAAATACCTGAAACATAGTTTGGAGGAGGACGACTTCCAATTTAGTAGTCTCTCCAGTTGTGTGTATATCCCCTCACCTTCCTCCAAAAAATTTGGGGAGAAATTACTGTGCTGAAAAAAGCACACATGAGGTACCCTGGGAGATATGCTAATGCTATGCAAAGTATATTTAAAGCTGCAGTTCAGTCAATATCCTGCATGTGTGTTTTTTTTAATAAATCGGTTCTGTAGTAAGAAAAAATACTTTTAGCATTTTCTGTTTTTAAAAAAACAACTTTGAAACACCAATTTTCTTGTATTCTATTTTAATAGCCATTTGCTAAGGCACAGCCCCTTCATGTCCTGTCACAAGCCCTGGCACACCCCTTTCTCAGCCCTGCCCTCCCTCTAGCACATGTCAGTGCAGGAGTGCTCATGAATATTCATTAGCTTCCACTGAGACAAAAGCAGAAGAAAAACAGATCCCTTCACTAATTATGTCACGAAATTTCGCCTATCAATACATGGAGAACGAATTGACCTGCAGCTATACAGTTCTTTAGGTAATTAGAGATTGCACACATGAAACTATTGAAGTAAAAAAATAAATTAAAAAAAACGTCTGAACTGCAGTTTTAAATGCGTTTCAGCCCACATTTCGTGAAAAGGCTTTCCATAACTACACTAAGTTGAGCAGCCTAAGGCCCGTAATATAGTGGGTGCGCGCATGCCTGTGCGAATGCTTGTGCACGTGACGCACACTTTTCGTCTGTACGGTCCGTGCTGCTGTGAGCGACAGGTTTACTGAAGGTGTGTGTGTGTGTGTCTCTGTCGGTCATATTTTCGGAGTCTTCCCCCCGATTGCCAGGTTCCACGCTCACTACCGTGCGCGCGGCCCTAGCATACAATGGCTGGCTACCACAGCGAATTATAAGTGCCATGTGCGCCCACTATATTACGGGCCTTAGGCTGCGTCCACGCTGCTGCTGACCGTGCTTGGTGCGGGGTCAGCACAATCAATTTATTTGCTGGCCACGCTCACGCGGCGCAGGCGCTCGTGAGCGTGCAGCCAATCTGCGCCAGTCAGTGTTTTGGTCACGTCCCCACTCAAGCATGAGCACGGTCTGCGGCACAGGGGACGCAGCCTAGGGCACTTAGTGTGTCTGTGTGTCAGGCCCAACAGGATTAGAACCCAAAACCTTTAGCAGCGAGAGCTGAAGCAGCTAGAAAAATAAGCAATTATATTATGACGTAGCTATGTCATGGACTCCCTCGGTGCCGAACCACATGACTTAATGTAGTAGCTACGCCCTTGAGCACCCAAATGGTTAAAAGCTGTAAATGTTTCACCAAACCATACACGTTTTTTTAAGTGAATTCATTTATTTTCAAATGATCTGGTATGGCTTCTTCTAGTGACTTAACATAAAATAAATGTCTCTTAACGACTTGTTTCTTTCCATTGCCTATATAATAACCTGTTTTTGAAGCATGAGGTGTCCCTGCCCCCCATAGAGTTTACAATCTATGGAGATGAAGTGACAGACAAAGGGAGCTGACACAGGGATTCAAACCAGGCTCCGCTGCAGCAGTCTGTTTTCAGAGTCCGTGCCTTTGCTCACTGTGGCACTGCTTCAGCTGTTTATTCATAAAATGTTTGACCAGGAAGTAATACATTGAGTTACCTGGTTTTCATGCATGCCCTGGGTATGCTGACTATATTACTCTTGAGCAACAATGAGTAGTGTAACACACGGGCTAGTTCTTGCCTCCACTGTATATCGGACCACAAAAGATTAAAAAAAAAATATTTGTCCTGTAAATAAAATTTCTGGAACCAGGTGTCCCGTAGCTGAAATTAGCAATGTTCAGCTGTATAGACCCCCACCCCCACCCCACCTACCCACTGTTAAACATTCAACTTGTAATGAAACTTTTTAATTAACTGTCTTCCTCTTTGAAAGCAAGCTAATGTAGTTAGAGATGATCTGGTTTGATTAGTTAATAGTTCTGTTTGGTCACTCTGTGGGCCAGTACATTTATTTTACAACTAAGGATGCATGTACTTTAATCTGTGTAATAGTGTTTTGTTTTGTCCCATATAGTTTAACTTTGTTGGTAAACTTTTGGGTCCACGCGGCAATTCCCTGAAAAGATTACAAGAAGATACACTGACAAAGATGTCCATATTGGGAAAAGGCTCCATGAGAGATAAAGCAAAGGTAAGGAAATCCGTGTCCTAAATGCATCAAGCTTCCTTTCATACATAAATAAAAAGAACACAAGTGAACACTTGGCTTTAAATTATAGTGTACGTTTCATGAGCTGGAGAGGATTAGATCAGGATTCACTTTAGGTCGGGTCTTTTAGAGCCCATTGATGTCTTGGAGAAAATGGAAGATACGATTTCTGCAGGAAAGAAAGTAGTGCCGGCCAAACCTTATACACACCTGTACACACAGAAGCAGCCTGCTGCTGTCTTCTCCTGAAAAGGGAGTGACTAGCTGCATGGAAATATTGTTAGTAAATACTGCTGTCTTGTATGCAGGATATCCGCGTTGAGCTATGAGATCTACTGTATATTTGATTACAGCGTTGCAATCTATTATGATGCAGGTTTAAAAGATCCATATAAATATGGCATTTCATGTTTTAAAAGTTGTTCGAGTCACTATGGAGCCTTTAACGATCTTTCTTAGCCATATGCTTGTTTCAAGTGTGGAAAATGTGTGAAAGGAAAACCAAAGTGAGAGGTGCTGAAAACTGAAAAGACAATGTACCCTTGAGGTGTATAGCCCATGTTAATAATAATACATTATTATTATTATTTCAGCATACGGTAAAAGTTAGCATTTGGACAGCGAGTCTGGTTCACTTAACAGGTAACGGTGGAGATTAGTAAACAATCATAGGAAAATAAATCCTATAAATAAGCAAAGCGTAAAAGCGATAGCCATGGTAGCCTGTAAGGAGGCTGCTATAAGCTAAGCCCTAATATGGTGGTATAATGGGTGACTGAGAATTGTGGGACGTCATGTAGTGGAAGTTGGCAGTAATTTGCAAGGGTTTTATTAGAAGCTTAAATAGAAATTGTGGAATTAAGTAATGTTAAAGGAGGGAGAAAAATAGCTTGAATGTTAGAGGGATCATTCACAGGTAAGATCCAGAGAACTTAAAAACTAGTGCCATCATGTACTGTGATGAGGACTAGGTTCATGGAAACGGGCTTGACAGAATGAGAAGGTTAATACTGTAAACGTGCTTAGTGACACGTTAATATATCAGCACTGCTGAAACGCATTAAATTGGGGTTTACAGAAGCTACATCTTTGATTTCAAGTATGTGCAAACAAATTAGTTAATAGTGTTAGACGCTGACAGTGTATAATGGGTAAGTAGAGGTCCTAAAAAAAGTTTGAATGCTCCAGGTAACATGGCTAACTATCCTCATTTACGTGGAATACGAAATTTTATCATTTGTCAATGTATAGGAGTTATAATAGTAATGTAAACTACTTTTATACCATAGGAAGAAGAACTGAGAAAAAGCGAAGAAGCAAAATACTTCCATCTAAACGATGACCTTCATGTTCTAATTGAAGTATTTGCTCCACCGTCAGAGGCATATGCCAGAATGGGGCATGCACTGGAAGAAATAAAGAAATTTCTTATTCCTGTTAGTACCTCTGGAGTGTTTGATATGATTATTGAATGTTATGTTCTTTATTTGGGGATACACTTTTTTGATTACTTTAAAGCTGAATTTGTCTCATCAGCTACCTAATTTTAAAGCTAGGGCATGAGGTTCTAAAAACATGTTGCACTTTTATTTGCTTTTGTGATACAATAAACCAGATCTTTAATGGTTATTGGTCTGAAGCTGGCAGAGGTTTTTTTTTTATCGCTTTAGGCATAACGGCCCTTAATGGAGCAACCTAAGCAGGCAGTTCAATTTTTTTTTTTTACATAGTTTTGAAGCAGGGTATCTTGGAAGCTGATCCCCATTAATTTCCGCTCTGGACACCCCTGACCCCCTGCTTTCTGACATACAGAAGTCCAAAGGGGGTGCCGTCAAGTTTAATGTTCACGTCACATTGGCTAAAAGGAAGCCACACCAGATGACGTCACATCTTCATATTTGCCCATTGCACACAGGAGCTTTGAAAAATGGCCATTATGTCAACTGAACCAGTGCGGCTGTCTATGTAAGTATCTATGGAAGCAAGGGGTCCTCGGAATGAAATAAAGGGGGGTACAGCTCCGGAGGCCTCTTGCTTCAATTCTAAGTAAAAAAAAAAAAAACAATAAACAGCCTGCATGGGTTGCTCCTTTTTAAGGGCCCTTATGCTTCAAGCAATAAAAAGTTGTGTGCAGAACACGCACATTTTAAGTGAAACTTCTTTCTTTGGCCATTGTTTTGTCACAGATATTGTATATTTTTAATTAAAATGCAAAACACGTCAGTGGCAACGCAATGAAGTTTGACTTAGAACATCTGTTTTAGCTATTTGCACTTAGTATAACTGTGTGTGTGTGTTCCCGCCTCTGGGTGCCTCTGTCTCCCAAACGCAGTCTGGCCGCCACTGCGCATGTGCGGCGAGACCCAGCAGTGGTTTCTTGTGCGAGCGACGGCGTGTGCCTATTAGTATTGATATCACTCGTGTTACATTTTTTTTCGTTACAACGCAAGGGGTTTTCCCCATGAAAACCTTGTAGGCGCCAGCAAAGTAGTTTCATTTCAAAAAACCTCTGCAAGCTTTAGACTAGTAACCATAAACCAGATATTTTATTGCACCACAAAAGCAAATAAAGTGGAAATGTTTTTAGAAAGCAGGGGAGGGGGGGTCGGGGCGGCCACGGCCGGTTTGGATTGCCGCTTTAAATTAGTTATTTTATTAGATTACCTAGCCTTTCATTTTTGACCATTTTAGGATAAAAACTGGATAAAGCGGTGATCAGTACTGGTTTAAAAAATTAACTTAATTCAGAAGCACAAGTAATCCCTTTCTTGGTAAGCGATGAAGTGGCATGTGCCCTTGAATCCTATCTGGGGATGTTGCTTTTAATAGATCCATGTCAATTTGTAATGTCCCTAATAAACATGTTATGTATTCTCATACATTTTGCTTGCATATACATTAAGTTGGTAGACTAGTTTTGCTTGTTATGTTTATTTATTGTCTTCAAACCTAGGATTATAATGATGAAATCCGACATGCACAACTTCAAGAACTCACCTATTTAAATGGTGAATCTGAAGATGCAGAAGTTCCAGTTGTTCGTGGGAAGCCACCTCTTCGTGCACGGGGAGTACCCGTGCCTTCAATGGCCAGGTAAACATTGATCCAGCAATGTATTGCAATGTCTTATTGGGGCAATGGACCTGTACCATTATCTTGATTTTTCAGAAGGGTGTATATTTGAATTCAAAAACAATAGTTAACCCAATTCAGAAATCTGAGTGGTGCTATATCATCACTATTTCCCTAAAAGAACTTCATGCACTTATTTTTTAAATTGCTAAATATTATGGCAGCTGCGACCACTGCAGTCAAAATATTAGGCCATAAGCAATTCACTAAATAGTCTCAAGGGTGCACTACCTCTCTTAACCAAATTGAACCAAATTGAACCAAATATAGCAGCAGGTTTAATAGTTAAAATATTGGGTGTCATAAAAACAAATTTATTTTCTTGTTTTTTACCTTGAGTGGAGGAAATACTTCGCAGGCATACTGTACATTCAATTTTTAAACATCCCCACTGTACAGTAGCATTTGCATTTCTGCATTTGCATTGTTTGTTAAATGTACATGGCAGGATATTCACTTAGTGGTGTCCATTTAATTTTTACTCCATCTACTAGGATGCCGCAAGGGATAACATGGCAATTTCTTATTGACCTGCTGGACCTTTAAACCGCCATATTGCATGCTTGACCTTGAGAGATTTAACTCTGGAAGTACAGGGTCCCCAGAGCTGAAATTAACAATGTTCAGCTCGAACCCCTGCCTTTCCATCAATGTTCCAAAAGTCAGGAGTCCTGCTTTGTTTGAAGTGTATGATCTTCAGTAATACTCCTTAAACACAGTACAATTTCACATTTTCACATAGTTATTTACACTGCTATAATCTTGGATTAATTTAATTTGCAATGCAAACATGAGCCTGAAATGTAATGCACTATTTCAGGGTTTCCCAAACTTTTTTTTCCGTGACACGTTATTTTTTAACTTTTTTTTCGTGACCCACTAAAAAATTTTATCGCCTATACTGGCCTATAGGGCCTGCACAGACACCCGCAGCCACTGACACACGCAGCCACTGACACACGCAGCCACTGACACACGCAGCCACTGACACACGCAGCCACTGACACACGCAGCCACTGACACACGCAGCCACTGACACACGCAGCCACTGACACACGCAGCCACTGACACACGCAGCCACTGACACACGCAGCCACTGACACACGCAGCCACTGACACACGCAGCCACTGACACACGCAGCCACTGACACACGCAGCCACTGACACACGCAGCCACTGACACACGCAGCCACTGACACACGCAGCCACTGACACACGCAGCCACTGACACACGCAGCCACTGACACACGCAGCCACTGACACACGCAGCCACTGACACACGCAGCCACTGACACACGCAGCCACTGACACACGCAGCCACTGACACACGCAGCCACTGACACACGCAGCCACTGACACACGCAGCCACTGACACACGCAGCCACTGACACACGCAGCCACTGACACACGCAGCCACTGACACACGCACGCAGCCACTGACACACGCACGCAGCCACTGACACACACACGCAGCCACTGACACACACACGCAGCCACTGACACACACACGCAGCCACTGACACACACACGCAGCCACTGACACACACACGCAGCCACTGACACACACACGCAGCCACTGACACACACACGCAGCCACTGACACACACACGCAGCCACTGACACACACACGCAGCCACTGACACACACACGCAGCCACTGACACACACACGCAGCCACTGACACACACACGCAGCCACTGACACACACACGCAGCCACTGACACACACACGCAGCCACTGACACACACACGCAGCCACTGACACACACACGCAGCCACTGACACACACACGCAGCCACTGACACACACACGCAGCCACTGACACACACACGCAGCCACTGATACACACACGCAGCCACTGATACACACACGCAGCCACTGATACACACACGCAGCCACTGATACACACACACACACACACACACTGATACACACACACAGACACTGATACACACACACAGACACTGATACACACACACAGACACTGATACACACACACAGACACTGATACACACACACAGACACTGATACACACACACAGACACTGATACACACACACAGACACTGATACACACACACAGACACTGATACACACACACAGACACTGATACACACACACAGACACTGATACACACACACAGACACTGATACACACACACAGACACTGATACACACACACAGACACTGATACACACACACAGACACTGATACACACACACAGACACTGATACACACAGACACTGATACACACAGACACTGATACACACAGACACTGATACACAGACACAGACACTGATACACAGACACAGACACTGATACACAGACACAGACACTGATACACAGACACAGACACTGATACACAGACACAGACACTGATACACAGACACAGACACTGATACACAGACACAGACACTGATACACAGACACAGACACTGATACACAGACACTGATACAGATACACACACACACACACACACGCTCTCCCCTATACGCACACAGACACAAACAGTGAATTACAGGCAACGACGGATGTGAGTGACTGGAGGGGGGGGGGGGCAGGGACACTTGGGTGGGATGGGGGGGGGGGGGGCAGGGACACTTGTGTGGGATGGGGGGGGGCAGGGACACTTGTGTGGGAGGAGAGGGGGCAGGGACACTTGGGTGGGAGGGGGCAGGGACACTTGGGTGGGAGGGGGGTGGGAGGGGGGCAGGCCAGGGACACTTAGGTGGGAGGGGGGCGGGCCAGGGACACTTGGGTGGGAGGCAGTGACTGGGTGGAGTGACTTACCTTGCCGCCGGACGCTTTTCCCTGCTGCCCCTGATATCCCCTGCTGCCCGGGACGGGAGGTGGGCTTGGGGGCTCGGGAGGGGGTGCCACGGGAGGTGAGCTCGGGAAGCTGGCACGGGGAGAAGCGGGCCGCAGTAGGAGCTTGTACTTCCCCCTCTGTCCCACATAACGTGCGGGTCGCAGAGGAGCTGGTACTTTCTCCTCCGTCCCACGTTGGGAGCGGGGGGGAGGAAGGGAGCGGGCCCTGCTTGCCCTGCAAGCGCGCGGGACCACGGGGGGAATTGCCGCCATTTTTTTAAACTTCAGCGGGGGGGAGGGGGGGGCTAGAGACACCGGCCGGACAGCCTTGCTGTGACCCGGCAATTTTGGTGCCGTGGCCCGGTGCCGGGTCGCGACCCACCATTTGGGAAACGCTGCACTATTTCAATGAAAACGTTTGACAGTATACTTGAAGGCTACAGTATATTGAAAATTCTGTACATTCTAAATCGGTTGGGCAATTATTTTTGCTGGGGGGCACTTACATTTCTCAGACCACACACTTAATGCTCCCTGCACCAGCTTCTCCCCCATCACTTACCCTCCCACAATACTCTGATCTTTAACACAGTATTGAAAGTGTCTTGGATCTATTGTGTTTTTTAGCATATAAATGGTACCTTGCAGTAGAAAACCTACATATAAGTACACCTCAAAAAAATGGCTATTATAAATCCTTCATCTACTCTAGGGGTCGTGGAGGAGTACCTCCTTCTGCAGGGGGGCCGAGAGGGGCACCAGCTCTGAGAGGCGTTACCCCAGCAAGGGTATCATGCCCTCGTGGTCGTGGGCATCTAGCTACCAGAGCAAGAGTACCCCCACCAGCAGGCTATCGGCCCCCTCCTCCAGCACAGACCACATATGGAGAATACGTGAGTGTTTTATCTCAATTTAAGCTTTCTTGTTCTGCCTATACTAAACATTTTGAAGTTGGCAGTTGACTCGCTTCCAACGGTCTCTGGTCATCTCAAAATCG